>NW_017306274.1:561466-564461 GCF_000935625.1 Nanorana parkeri
CTCATGGAGATGGCTTCCCTGCTAATCGGGAAGCTGGGTGGCGAGTAATTACACGCCACCTGTCTTCCTTAATGGGACTTCTGGTATCTGTATTCGGTATCAGCGAGTACCGAAAAAAACCATATTGGTACTCGTACTCGATACCGAAAAACCAGTATCGGTGCTTCCCTATGAATCTGCCTGCATTGCATACAGAAGCACAGAGACTCAGTGATGATGGGTTTAAAATGAAATATGGCATAAAAATGGAAATGCCTTTTGTTTAAATATCTTCAGCATGTTGGGGAGGTGGGGGAGGGTAGGAACCAGGAAAGGCAAAATAAAAGCAGAAAAAACTTAAAGTGACATTAAAGCCAAACATTTTTTTCCCTCCCCCGAATGTTAATTAAAGCACTTACCTTAAATGATGTCTCTTAATCCGATCTTCCTCTTCTTTCCTGTAGTTTTCAGCCTTCCCTCCAGCGCTGCGGCGGGTCTCCGATCCAGCGCTGACTCCTCCCTGCTTGCTGGCACTTCCTGTCCCACGGTGTCTGCATGCGGGTGCACGCTGTCCATAGACTTACCTTGTGTCTCTCCGCGTCTCCCGGCCGAAAATCCAAACTGCGCATGCGCCCGCCCCAGGGTGCTTTGCGGCCGCCCGAGAATTTTCAGATTTTTGGACCGGAGCGCGCGGGGAAGACCTTTTTTGCATATATCTACTGCTTGCTAGCCTTATATATATGCAAACAAACATGAGGGTTTAGAAACCCCTAATTTAAAAGGAGAACTATGAGGCGAGTGATTTTCACACGTTCCAGCCGACGTGTGACAATGAAACTGTCACAGGTCGGCTCAGTAGATCGGGAGATGAGCGAACACATACCGTCGCTCGCTCACTTCTCGATCTATCCCTGCAGAGAGCCATGACTGACACTCACGTCTCCCTGCAGGGATTCCCCCCTCCCCGCTCTGATCCTCCAGCACTGACTGGCGAAACGAACGGGGGAGGGGCAGGGGCGTATGTACCGCGAGGCAAACAAGGCTTTTGCCTTGAGCGGCACTTTCCAGGGGGGCGGCAACATTTCCGCCCCCAAACCAGTGAGGCAGTCAGCGGCAATAGCCGAAGGAGCGCCTGACTGCTGCACTGATTTTTCAACGGACATTTTCAAGGCCTGCTACTTACGTTCCCCGTAAATAGCAGGAGGAAGTGGCTGGGAGCGGCGACAGCCTTCTGAGATCAGTCGGCCTTCAGCGGTGGGCGTGGCCAGCATCCTGGGGATGGGCGTGGCCAAGGATTCGGGCCGGCCGGGCGCCAGTGTGATGGCTTCAGCAGTGGACCGGCTTCAACAGTGGAGACTGGGGAGCGCCGAGCTCCCCGTTGGAGTGGTCTGCTGTATCATGCTGCAGTGAGGGGAGAAGGGGAGAGCGGCTCTGTGATCGGAGGAAGTGACGCGGTACCGGGAGTCAGCGGCAGGAGTTCTAGTCAGCGGCGGGACTCAGTGACAGATGGCTGCTCCACTCTGCAGTCAGTCAAACGTGGAGGGAGCGCAGTACAGAGGGGTCACCTGTGAGGTAAGTGGATCGACAGGGGGTGAGCACAGTACTGAGTTTGCTCCATGTGTGAATTACATGGAGTGGGTTCAGGCAGAGTAGTGTGCAATGTGTATAGGAAATGTGACAAGGCCTTTTCCTGTTTAGAGAGGACTGGAGGCAGACAGCGATGGTCAGTGTGTGGATACTTTTCCTCCTCAGGGCTTGTTCACACCAATTGCGTTGCGTTCCAGAGTGGGAGCTGCTGGAACGCACCGCAATCGCTCACACACTTCCCCCTGCATTCTGGGGCAGGAGGGGGCGTTGTGATGCATTGAAGTCAATGTAACCGCAGCCACGCTCCCCTGGCCACAGTGCGTTCGGACGCGTGGCAAAACACTTTCTGCGTTCCTTTCTACTGCAAATGCAAAAAATGCTGCATGCTGTATTTTTTTGCATTTGCAGTGGAATGGAACGCAGGAAAAGTTTTGCCATGCGTCTGATCGCACTACGGGCAGGGGGCGGGGCTACGCCCCCTCCTGCCGCAGAATGAAGGGGGAAGTTTTGTAAGCGATTGCGATGCGTTCCAGCAGCTCCCACTCTGGAATGCAATACAATTGGTATGAACAAGCCCCTCGGGTTCATAGAAGCCTAGGGATCGTCCAGACTCCAGAGGTTCTGTGAGAGATGGGCAATTTCTACTTCTCACATACAGTATGTTACCACTGACACCAATAAACTTCTCCGCTATCTGTAAAGATATGTAAGGTATGGTGATACACCTTACAATCCACCATACAATCTCTGTTCAATAGATCTAGATAGATCTAGAGGAAATTGTATAGTCAGATTGTAATGTGTGTGTGTGTGTGTGTGTGTGTGTGTGTGGGGAGCTTAAAGTGACCTGAAAGGAGAACTATGAGGGGAGTGAAAATCACTAACCTCATAGTTTGAGCCGACGTGTCACAATGAAACTGTCACACGCCGGCTCAGTAGATCGGGAAGTGAGCGAACACATACCGTTGCTCGCTCACTTCTTGATCTATCTGTGCAGAGAGTGGTGACTATCACTCACGGCTCCCTGCAGGGATTCCTCCCCTCTCCGATCCTCCAGCGCTGACTGGCGGAACGGGAGGGGGCAGGTACAGCTGGCTCTGCCTCTAGATAGGCAGAGCCATCTGGGTGGATCTCGACAGTAATGTCGGGATCCGTCCCAGCTGTGGTGGTCTCAATATACCGTGAGCTGTAGCTCCCTATATACTGAGCTTTGGGCCACGGGAGGACGCTAGGCTTGTGTCCTCCCGTCACCCTGGGGAGAACTATGGGGAAAAACACTTACCCCATAGTTCTCCTTTAAAGCCGACCCCCCCCCAATGTTAGTTTAACCTCTTGCCGTCCGCCCGTAGTAAAAAAACGGACGGACGGCACTGCAGCATCTGCGGGTTGCCGTCTCCAGACGGCAATTTTTTTCTGCTCGCGCGCGCCC
>NW_017306274.1:564488-567566 GCF_000935625.1 Nanorana parkeri
GGGGTATCTTGGGGCGCCGGAGTCTAGTCTTGCCTAGGGCAGCACAAAACCTAAATACACCACTGGGGAGGGGGCGGGTACAGCTGGCTCTGCCTCTGGATAGGCAGACCCAGCTGTCATTCCCGCAGCTGGGCGGATCCAGACAGTATTGTCAGGATCCATCCCGGCTGCGGCGTCTCAGTATACCGTGAGCTGTAGCTCGCAGTATACTGAGCTTTGGGTGATGGGGGGACGCTAGTTTGTGTCCTCCCGTGACCCTTAGGAGTACTATGGGGAAAAGCCCTAACCCCATACTTCTCCTTTAAGTCAGAATCCCATTCATCGCAGGGAATCTTCTGCATGTTACCTGCTTGCTGTCATCACATCACCAAATAACGTCCTGCAGTTTTCTTTACGCCGATGACCTTCCCCGCTCTCCGTTTTTCTTGCCCATTCAATCATTTATAAAACCAAGTCATTACTGTCTAATTATATCATTAACATTTTATGACATGAGATTTCCTAAACTTTGCATGCATCTGGAGTGCCAGACTATTCATTTCATCATTGCGGCTCGGAGATCTGAGTGCCGCCGAATGCCAAAACAAAAATCCGCGCCAGCCGAGTTTAAAAGGCTAAATAATCAGGGCAATTATGGCCGGGAATGTGGGATGGATGCGAGCGATTATTTATAAATGGGTCACTGTCCTCTATCATGGGACCAGTTTTTTTTTGCACTGGCTTCTGCAGACGACGCTTTTGTTTTGGAGGGTTTGGAGAAAGCGGAGAATTCGAGGGAGAGACAAAAGTGCAGAAAACTAATATTGGTGATTAAGAGAGGCGTAACTTTAGATCATGGGGCCCCCATAGCACAATTTGAATGGGGTCCCTCATCGACCTCCCTACTGTCAATAAAAGTCGGGTAGCAGGAGAACTGTCTGCATTGTCTCCTCCTGTACATTTTATATCAGCTCTTCTTGATGGAAAATGTCACAGGGGATATAGGGTCAGTGTCAACAGCAACTTCTGCAATCCTTAATGGGGCCCCCTTCCACTTCCCAGGCCCCATAGCAGCTGCATGGGCTGCCAGGGCTATTGTTACACCCCTGGTGACTAATAATACTGAAAAATGTGAATTCGGGGGGAGTTATCTGATTGCTTATGGGATCAGGAAAGACTTCTTGACTTAACCCTTTCACTGCCATGCACATTTTAGGCCTGCAAATTATATTAAACCTCCGAGAGTTATATATTTCCTGCTAGCTCAGGCCCTGTAGAATAAAATGGCGGCAGGTGCAAATGTTTATATCGCATGATTGATAGACAGATAGACAGATAGATAGACAGACAGACAGACAGACAGACAGCTAGATAGATAGATAGACAGACAGACAGACAGACAGACAGACAGACAGACAGACAGACAGACAGACAGATAGATAGATAGATAGATAGATAGATAGATAGATAGATAGATAGATAGACAGACAGACAGATAGATAAATCTCTTTGATAGGGAGATAGAGGAAGGAAGGGGAGAAAGGAAGGAAGGGGAGGAAGGAAGAAAGGAAAGTAATAGGAACGGAAGAAGGAAGGAAGGATGAAAAAAGGGAAGGAAAAGGAAGAAAAAAAAGAAAAGAGAAAGGAATGAAGGAAGGAAAGAAAGAAATATGAGGGAAGGGAGGAAGGAAGGAAGGAAGGAAGGGAAGAAAGAAAGGATGGAGGAAGGAAGGAAGGAGGAAGAAAGGGAAGAAGGTATGAAGGAAGGAAGGGAAGAAGGAAAGATAAAAAAAAGGAAGGAAGGGAGGGAAGGAAGGAATGAAGGAAGGAAGAAAGAAAGGAAGGGAAGAAGGAAGGGAGGGAGGGAGGGAAGAAGGAAGGGAGGGAAGAAGGAAGGAAGGTGTGATCAAAGTAGAGAGTTTTTAAAGCTATGAAGTGACAGTGAATGCAATGTGACACAATGACATTATGAATTCTATGACACGTACCGTCTGTCCAGTGTACATGAGTTCCCAATGCTTCTCCATTATAGATTCCTCCTGTGTATGACTTCCTCATATGTTGAATTACACTTGTCTGTGCTGTACTTACATATCATCAAATATGTATCCCCTCTCCTTCCAGCCTTCCGTCTGCCCTGATACAGTAATGTAAACTAAACACAGGATTGAATATAAATTGTCATAAATGGATATGTAATTTACACCTATCATTAATTCATCGGTAAATGTGTGCCGGTCACTAATAAGCGGGCCGGACTGTCGCTGATATTGTCTTTACATTCATAAAATCCGCACAACTTACAACTCAATGATTGCCGAACAAATCCGGAAATGAGACCGAGAATATAAAGTGAGTTATAGAGCCGCGGCAGATTATACAGGTCAATGTTGTCAGCCGCCGTGGCTGCCTTACATAAAAGTGGGCCAAAGATACTTGTACTGTATTCTGATTCTTCAGATTGACTGAGCGGAGAAAAGTTTTTTTTATTATTGAAAAAGATTTTTGTTTAATAAAAAGTTTTTCCATAAGTGGCTATATAGCAAAAGTAGCTATATCCAGTTTGTGAGGCCCTGCCCCCTCAAAATTAGAACTGAACGAAAAGAAGCCCTTGGATGCAATTGTAGGCAGGGGCCAAGTTGAAGTTGAAGGCCAATTCCGCAACTTGTTTTCCCCTAATTCTTTCCTGGTGATAGCTTTGAGGGTCCATTGAAGGGTGGGAGAATGCGGGGAATTAAGGTTGTTTTGAAAATGTTGAATTTACTGCCTTTTTTCTTCTTCTTTATTGAAAAATTTGTAACAAATCTGTTTTATAACTTGCTATACATTATGGAAAACCAATAAAAACTTTGAAACCGAAAAAGATTTTTGTATGTATATATATATATATTATTTAGGAATACATTTTTTGTTAGCATGCACCACCAGCATACCGCCCTCCACTGAACATGCACCACCAGCAAAGCTCCCTTCCCGCCAAGGTGGGTAAAAGACTAGGAACACCCCTCATAGCATGTCTTTGTTTAACTGCGTAGCTTTGACATGGCGATCACATCGTTTGGTTAAAAAAATAAAAAAAATAACCTCAGTAGCAATGAT
>NW_017306274.1:568000-568755 GCF_000935625.1 Nanorana parkeri
CTCCGGAATAAGTATAAAAGATTATTATTACATAGGATGTATATAGCGCCAAACAGTTTGCTTAGTGCTTTACAATATAAGGAAGACATTATAATCACACTACAATTCAAGACAAGATGGTAAGGAGAGCCCTGCCCCTGAGGGCTTACAATCTAAAAGGGAGGGGCCAGTGATACATGAGGAGGTAGCTGTGTGGGGATGAATTATTTGAGAATGTGATGGTTGGGTGGTTAGGTTGAGGTGGGATAGGCTTCCCTGAAGAGATGAGTCTTAAGGGATCGCCTAAAGGCAGTCAGAGTGGGAGATAGTCGGACAGGTTGGGGTAAAGAGTTCCATAGGATGGGAGAGACTCTAGAGAAGTCCTGGAGGGGAGCATGGAAGGAGTTGACGAGTGAGCTGGAAAGCAAAAGATGAGACTGAGTCAAGTAAATAGATGCCAAATATGTCAAGACTTGAAAAGGGCGGCAACGCATGACACCCAAAATTGTCCACACGTGAAGCTTTAAAAACCTTTCCAACTCTGTAGCTGAGAGCTCACCGCAAATGCCGGCCCTAGAATAACTCCTCACGCTATGATATCCGCAGTCATACCTAATATGTGTTGCGCACTGTTGTTCACATAATAATTTGCGCCGTAGGTGAACGTTGCATTCACATGTGCGTGCACAGAGGTGCTCTGAAAAGTTTTTAAATGTATTTTTTTTCACCACTTTAATTATTACTTTATTATTATTATTATTATTATTATAACAAAA
>NW_017306274.1:571385-576046 GCF_000935625.1 Nanorana parkeri
TTATTATTATAACAAAGTAGGCTGACAAGCCCCCCTACGTGATAGTAAAATTCTTGTGACAGGTCCTCCTCATTAGTGGTCCATTTCTGCCTTTCTCAACCAGGGTTCCATGGCACCCTGGGGTGCCCTCTGGCTTCCTCAGGGCTGCCTCAACATTTTCATCAGCACCATGGAAACAAACGATGCCCACCGGCAGGTATCAATAAAATGGCTGTGCATGCGCAATGATGTCGTTGCACACACGCGTGGTGACGTCACCGCTCCGGGTGACACCCAGCCTTGGGACGCCCCTGGAACAGAGTGACAGACAGATGAGCTCAACGCTGTGCTGCTTCTCCTCCACCATCCAGTTGCAAGCTGGGGTCGAGTCAATGACAGCCTGGGCTCAGAGGAAGTGGGCTGGCTGTCATCCAACCTGGAAGACTAAAGGCATGTTGTGGTGAAAAAGAAGTACTGTGGGGGGCAGCTCCGGGTGGAAGGTGAGTATTGCAGCAAAACCCCTTTTTTGTTTTATATATTAAAGGGCTATTATTTTATATTTTAATTCTTTGACTGGAGTACCTCTGTAAGGCCCCATTCACACACGAATCGGCCTGCACATATAGCTCCGTGCTGCGTGCGGGGCCGTACCAAGCAGCTGCCGGAAAGGACAGGTGCTGCGTGTGACCAGTACGCAGCACCCATCCTTCTCTATGGGGCTACGCGGCCGTACGCCCCCCTACACTCACCTCAACTGCAGGTCCGTAGGGGTGTGGGGTTTTCTGGCCGAGACGCATACAGGATCCATTCCGGCGGCGTATGCTCACCCGCACCTCTACGGACGTGCAGGGCGGGCCAGCGTGGGGAGGACATAAAGCTGCGTAGCCCCATAGAGAAGGACGGGCTGTGTACTAATCACACGCAGCACCTGTCTTTCCCGTCAGCTGCTTGGTACGGCCCCGCACGCAGCACGGAGCTGTACGTGCAGGTCGGTTCGTGTGTGAATGAGGCCTACCAATCAGTCGTGTTATATTGAAGACGCTGGAGGGTTATTTTTCTTCTATGTAAATACAATGCCTATTGCATGCCTGTAAAGCCGCCAGACTCCTACATCTCTCCCATAGATTTGTTGACTCTTTCAAGGACATTCATTACAATAACTATCAAGGTGGGCCTATATTGTGAACCGATTCCGTGCAGAATGAATGCATTACTCTTTGCAGGAAACAAATGCAATTGTGTGAAGCAGCCGTTCCTGATATTGGAATAGCATGTAATATGACCTTTCCTGATACTGCTCACAGCGTGTGGCTACAATAACTCGCCTCGATGCCCCCAATCTTCCCATTACAGCCTCATTGCATTTCCACAGGCTGCAGTCCCATAGTTTCCTTTGGGGTTTTTTTTTCTCCTTTATATTTGTTCTGTGCAAACATTTGGAGAAAAAAAAAAATCATAAAATCATGTCATAGAATTTGTTTTTAAAGAAATGTGTGGTAGTTTTGTACATATTTTTGTTATTATTATTAATATGTATACACATATGGACAGGACGCCGGCCACAGTGTCCCAGGTGGCTAAGAGCTGGACGGGGGGATGTATATGGCCCTTAGGCCCCATTCACACTAGACACTGTGCGTTCCGGCCCGATTCTGGCCAGAATGCACTGCATCGCATTGCGCCCAACTCACTATGTTGTGGGGCAGGAGGGGGGGAGTGAATGGCACTGTAGCCACGCCCTCCGGCCACATTGCGATCGGCTGCACGGGAATGCAAGGCACTTTATGCCTGCGGCTGCGGTTCAGTCTGAACAAAATAGTGCTTGCAAAATCATGTGCATTGCATCCCCGTGCGGCCGATCGCATTGCGACTGGAGAGCGTGGCTACAGTGCCATTCACTTCAATGGAACGCTACCCCCCCTCCTGCCCCACAACATAGTGAGCCGGCCGCAATGGGACGCAGTGCGTTCTGGCCAGAATCGTGTCTGGTGTGAACGAGGCCTTACACATCTCCCTGCCCAGCTTTTTTCAATCTGGGATTCTCTGACCAGAAAGGGGGCAGCAGGCACCCTGCAAACATTATGCAGCAGGGCGACCATGCTGTTCTGCCTGCCGCCCCCCCGTGTGACTCAAATTGGTGCCACCTAAGGCAAGAGCCTCAGGTTGGCTCATTATAAGGATGGCCCTGTTTATATATTACTAATATACATATTACTAAAGGTGCCCATACACCTGCCGATTATCGTACGATAACCGTGGGAAATCCTGCAATTGTACCATAATCGGCAGGTGTATGGAAGGCGTGCGACCATTTCTACTGTACGGTCGCACGTCTTTTGTCTCCTGAGCAGGCTTGAAAACCCGCCGAGGATCGTACGATTGTCGGCGGGTTAGTGGCGTTCTCGGGAGACAAATGCCGCATGGGCCCGGTGTGCGCAAGTGCACAGTGCCCGTGCGTCATTGGAATCTTTAGAAGCCCTCCCCTCAGAGGGGCAGGCTTGTGATGATCGCAAGTACGATCTGCCTGTCCAAGATAGGCAGATCGTACGAGCTTTTAATTAGTTTACAACCATCGCAAGACAAAGGTCTTGCGATGGTTGTAAAGTGTATGGCCAGCTTTAGCATGCATGCACTTTACATGAACACGTCTCTGATGCAAGGTCTGAAACTGTCATTCAAATTAACACGACGTCTCATACCGGCCTCTTGTGATCAGTTATTTGTTTGCAACAAGATTTTGATCAGAAAAATAAATGAGCTATTGCTACAAAAAAAAAAAGCAATCTTGCTGAAGTAACAAGTCATACATATTCAAATGAGCAGATTCCCTAGAAAGCTCTTCCGAAAGTTCCTTCTTTAAGTACATATCTCACTTCATCTGCTGTCTCATTTCCTCAAGTCTTTCTTAGTCCCGAGGGTTTCAAAGATTTCGTGTTAATAACAGTTTATTTTGGGCTCAATAGGTAGCTCAAAGGCTCCGGATCTGTTGCGGCTTTGTTTTTTTGTTCCCGTCAAAAACGCGCTATTTTATCTAAAAACGGCAGAGGGCTCCCGGGATTCCACCGAGATGACTAAACAAAAGGTCGGAACTCGGAGATTATACAAAGTTTTTCGAGGGGAAAGTTTCTGACGGAGTTTGGCGGCACATCAAAAACGGATTAAACATAATTTAGAATGAAGCAGAATAACAGTCAATGTGCCTTTTTGAACTAGCATTCATTTAGAGCCGAACGCCAGCCAATTTTTTTTTTTATGTGGATAGAGTAGGGAAGGATTAGATTTTTACAGGGTTATTCACAAAGCTGCCGAAGGAAGCCAAGTAATTAACCCAGCCAAAGTGAACGCTGTTTGGCCATTCACTTCTGGCTGATTTCAGCCGCACATGGGCTTTGTATGGCTGCCTTCGGTCGGCCGAACATGCTCTGCATCCAAAATCTGGATCAGCTGAGCCGAAGCTCCGGCAGCTCACTCGCTGCCGTTCGCCCCTATTCTCTTAGGAGACCCTTTAGGTCTGGTAGGAATGTTAGGAGGGACCCCATTTAAAAAAAAAAGGAAAAAAAAGCATGGGGTTCCCCCCAAAAGTCATACCAGAAAAGTCATAATAATTGAAAGAAAAACAAAAGACAATTTTTTGACAAGTCTTTTATATATATCAAAAAAAATCCAGCGTCAATCAGGACGTCCAGCGTTGTCCACGATGACGACAAGTATGCAATCCATTGCCCAAAGTTCCTGGAAAACGTGATTTAGCATGTGAACGCGCACGCACGGGAACGTTTATGCACAATAGTGCATGTACGTGAGCGCGCAGAAACGCACTCGTTAGCATACAGGTGCACGCTCATTAGCGTGCACACTATCCTATTTAAAAAAAGACATGAAGCCATGACCAAGTTGCTGAGTGGTCTTCAGCTTGTCCCTGTGTGTCCTGTACTCTGTTCCTGTATCCTGACGTCCTGTGTATGAACCCGGCTTGTGACCATCTGACTTGGCCTCCTCCTCCTGATTCGGTACCTCTGCTCTCTGATCTGCTGTGTATGACCCTGGCTTACGTTTCCTGACCCTGCTCCTGATCTGTGATTCAGCTCCCTCCTGGTCTGCCACTTGGTGGATCGCTCCATCAGCATCCTGAGCAACTACATCCTGCCAGTGCTTCCTTGGCCTTATACCCGTTGCCTGCTCTGGTTTCAAGAGGTCCCGGTGTCATCTCGGTCCTGCCGATTCACCAGCTGGTCCAACGCATTCAAGCGCCTCCTCAAGAACCTCCGACAGCCACCAGTATCAGCACCTGTGCTCCGCTCGGTCCTTACATCCCCTGCCACTACTTCCAGAGGTGTGGGACAAGAGGTGCACGGGCAGCCCCCTTCTCAGCTGAGTCTCCAGTCAGGTACGTGATATTTTCATTGATTCCTGCCTGGCTTACCAGAAGAAAATGAGGGGGTGGGGTGCACTTGGAGTACAAACTTCCTTTTTGGGGACCCCACTGCCACGCTACAGAGCTGGAAGTAAAAAAAAATCCATGAGGTATATCTCCACTTTCCACATGAACTGCTATTTGCAGTGAGCCAACTGGATTTTCTGAGGCTTCTGACTATCTATCTATCTATCTATCTATCTATCTATCTATCTATCTATCTATCTATCTATCTATCTATCCCTCCTATATTATCTTTCTCTATATA
>NW_017306274.1:576280-576921 GCF_000935625.1 Nanorana parkeri
TATATATATATACTGTATACAGTATAAATATTTAGCCCAGAATTCTACAGGGAAGAGGCTGGATGCAATATGTTGGCTCTTCACTTATAAATTACAAGAATGCGTGTTGACTTTTTCCCCTTACGTACACAGAGAACGTTCACTCTACCATGGGAGAAAAAAAAAAGCTTCTGTGTCATCTAAAATATATGTATATTTAATTTAATTTGACAAGACTGCAGGGATCTTATCATGCTAGGCTAGTCATGTGTTACCTCCCTGCTACACTTTCCTTTATACTGGTAAAAATCAAGCTAAAAGGCTGAGCCATTGCCGGAGAGGCAGCCGGAATCCTCCAGGGTCTCGTGTAAAAGAAGGTTTCCATGCTGCATGCAGACAGGCTTGAGCTATCAGCGACATCTGACAAGACCGCTCTGCAGGAAAACGAGGAGCTAGTCACATCATCCTCTGCAAAAATCCCTCCACGTAATTCTAGACCTTTCAGAACCGCAGACAGGTTGTAGGAGGCCGTGTAATAAGCAGAGGCGACTGGCAATGGGGGCAAATGTCCAACGGCCTCTTTTGTTATTACGCATCAGAGTGAGCAGTAGACTGACTGTTGACTAATTGAAGCTCAATTCCATCTTTCAAAGCCCCCCCCC
>NW_017306274.1:577127-596463 GCF_000935625.1 Nanorana parkeri
GCTGTTCTAGTCAGCATTCTCCTGGGAGCCCAGGTAGCTTGATTCTGGAATGGGATATCCAACAAGATCACATAGGTGTGTTGGTTAAGTGTCCATTAACTTTAGCACATGTCTGGTCCTTGCTCATGTCCTAAAAGGATGCATAGTACTTGCTTACTAAGGCGGTGATTTCACACAAGGGGCATCCTTTGGACCTCTTTTACCTCCAACTCAAATGTTCGCCACGTGAAGCGAGTAATGGACTCCATTCTGCCAAATCACCGCTAGAGTGGGTTTTACTCGCTCATCTTAACTCAACTGCATTAAAACACCGTGGTGGTTTGTAAGTCAGACGACAGTTGGAAGCGGTCCTAGAAGCGTAGAGGAGCTTTGTTCTGCTTTAACACTATTCTTAATTTTCAAAGTGAAAAGCAGCTAGCTCAACCTCTGCAGGGAGCAAAATCAAGCATGACATGTTTTGCAAAATTGTAATGCACAATTACTGTTTAGCTGCGGAATTTAATAGCTGGGGAAAAAAAAAATAAGACAAAATAGTTTTGGCACCTAGTTCGTCAGCGGCTAGTAACACCCCCTTTGGCACAAGTCGCAGCCTCCGAAATGTTTCTTGCAGGACTGTCTTCCATGTCTTCCAGTTATTGCCTTAGGAGTCTTTAACACGCTGTTTCTTACAGGTCGCTTGTAGTTCAGGAAAATTCTCAGGTCATCCCGCTCTGCTTCTTTGATACCCTTCTGAAGATTTCTAATAATATTCAGGCCACTGGACTTAAACCACAAATGTAATACTAGAGACAGAAAAAACTTTATGAAAAGTAATAATATACAAGAGAAGACCAGCTGGTAATGGTTACAGCCCAAATACCACTCCAAACATGTATTAGTGCAGAGGTTCTCAACCTGTGTAACCTCAGGACCCACATTTGTCCTTGGTCATTAAGTCGTGACCCAGGTCGCACTGCAATAGAACGCACAGCATTAGGGTACCACACGTTCTGGTGCTGGTGTACAAACTGTGGGTGGGAGGTGCCCACACCAGAACTCACAGTAGGTGCAATTGCGTGGTACAGTGCATTAAATCACACAGTACTATGAGACTAACGCACTGTACTGGTGTGAACGGGCCCTCAAAAACACTGACATACATACACAACCACACACCCTATCTCACACACATACCCACTCCAAAAAATTTGTAATTATACTTAATTTTTTTTGAAGATCCACCTAGTCTCCCTAGAACTGGAGTGGATCCTCAGCCTGGGGTCCAGTGCTGTGGTGTGATGGAGCTCCAGCCATATGTGCATTGCTTGTACAGCTCCCTTGTGCGCCCTGTAGAGGTGACGGGAGCCAGAATGTTATGTACCTTTGGTCCAGGCACCTCTACAGGGCACGCGAGGGAGCTGTACAAGCAATCCACATATGGATGGAGTTCCCTCGCGGCCATATCCCCACCCCATCCCACCTAAAGCTGACAATCAACGCCAGGCAGCATATTTTGAATGGCTGCTTGGCGCGAGAACTGAAAGTGCTGTGCCAGGGGGAGGCAGAGGAGCCTCTCACCTAGAAAAGTAGAAGGCACGCGGCGACCCACTGAACACGGGGTTGCGACCCATTTTTGGGTCACGACCCACCAGTTGAGAACCATGGTATCAGTGGATATCCTTCCTGTAGGCCAGAGTGATGGTTGACATTTGCAAAATTGGACAAGTGAAAAATCCATTTTGCTGCTTTATAAATAAAGGATAAAACAAATAAAAAAGGAAAACGCACTGTAGGAAACAGATTGTTCCAAAAGTAGGGTTGAACTAGTGGGCGTCTGAAATTGAGGACAACAACATTATGCATTGGAAATATTTCATAAGCAAGATAAAAAAGATGATGTTCTTAAGATTGGAGTAAATCCAACAGAAAAGATAATTGTCCCCTTTCTAAATCTGCTTTCTCGTCTTTACCTTTCAAACAGATTATACCTGCTGATATAGTTCCTTGAGGAAATATTACAGCTTTGTTAAAGGATCAGTCCAAGGATTCAATGTTCATGCTGGAGGGGTAAAACTACAAGACATTCTCTTTTTTCTCTCAGGGACTCCATTGGTGAGATCTCTGTGTTAAGGTGCCCATACACCTTGTAACCATTGCACGACTTTCATCCTGCGATGGTTGTAAGGTAATTAAAAGCTCGTACGATCTTCCCATCTTGGACAGGCAGATTGTACTTGCGATCATCGCAAGCCCTCCCCGCTGAGGGGAGGGCTTCCGATGATTCCAATGCTGAGTGGGCAGTGTGCGCTTGCGCACACCGGCCCGTGCGGCATTTGTCTCCCGAGAACGCCACTAACCCGCCGAAAATCGTACGATCCTCGGCGGGTTTTCAAGCCTGCTCGGGAGACAAAAGACGTGCGACCGTACAGTAGAAACGGTTGCATGCCTTCCATACACCTGCCGATTATCGTACGATCGCGGATCACCCGTGATTATCGTGCGATAATCGGCAGGTGTATGGGCACCTTTAGGTTCCCTGGTCCGCACACCTGCTGTGCCTATTATGAAGGGCTCTCACCATTCCTGTACTAAGTTCCCGGGTCTGCACACTTGCTGTGCCTATTATGAAGGGCCCCCACCATCCCTGTGCTAAGTTCCCGGGTCTGTACACCTGCTGTGTCCATAATAAAGGCCTCCCACTGTCCCTGTACTAAGTTCCCGTGTCTGTACACCTGCTGTGCCCATTATGAGGAGCTCCCACTGTCCCTGTACTAAGTTCTAGAGTCTGCACACTTGCTGTGTCCATTATAAAGGCCTCACACTGTCCCTGTACTAAGTTCACGAGTCTGCACACTTTCTGTGCCTATTATGAAGGGCTCCCACCATCCCTGTACTAAGTTCCAGGGTCTGCACACCTGATGTGCCCATTATGAGGAGTTCCCAAGTGTGCACAACTGCATGCCTATTATGAGCGGTTCCCACTAGTCCTGTGATGAGTTCCCGGGTCTGCACACTTGATGTCCCGCCTTCCCTACTGCAAATGTATTTATTTGATATTATGGAAAATATGCCCAGGGAAGGTGTGCAGGAACACACACAACTCCCAAACGCACGAGAACAAAGTATGGTAGGAAGATCTCGCCGTTCAAAACCAACTCCATAATAATCTCCATGGTTTTAGAATGGGATGTACAAAAAGGTTTGGTGGTCAGGTGTCCACAAAACGCTCGGTCGTATATTGTATACTACTCTTTGAGTTGCTGAAGTAAACCCAAAGCTCCTGTAGGAGAACCAACCAAGCCCAATGCAGCTAGTGCCCTATTAGGACCCCAAATCCCAAGCCCTGATAAATGCAAATGCCTGGCTTGGCTTCTTTTCAGGCAGACCCGAAGCAAATACCCTCTAACCCTTTTACTGAGATGGCCCTGTCTGAGTGTTATAAAGCCTTAATGCCGCACAGTAGTAAATCAGCACCTGTTTTGTCTTGATTATCATTAAAGTTTTGTTCGAAAGGCTAACAATCTAACCGCCGTCGTACATTGTGCACATGTCTCTGTGTTCTGACAGATGAAGGATGTGATGTGAGTGTGTGAAGTTATCTGGAAGCATTGTACTTGTAAAGAGGCCAGACATTGTACATATTTCATCTTTGCTGTACTCTTTATCTGATTTCTTCGGTGAATTCCCCTCGCTGAGACATTCTTATCTGCTTTTCTCTCCTGCTGTCAACATGCAGACAGACGGAATAAAGGAGGAGAGTAGAAGACGAAGCTACAAAAACAATACAAAGTGTAACACATGCTGGGGCAGTAAATAGAAAGAATATTGCAAGGATAATTCCAGCTATTGTAGACGTTACGTTACAATGTGGGGCGGGTGGGGTCAGCAGCTTTGTAAATAGTGATATACATATATATATATATATATTCTTGTACAGGTTGTTAAAGAATCCTCAAAGCCCAGTAGAATTACCCAATGGGTTGCCATAGGATTATTGAGATACATCGATGTCAGGATGACAGTAAGGTTTTTCCACTTCAATTTTACATTTACCCAATTCAGCACGTACACTCTCAATATTTAAAGCAAACCTCCTGCTCAAAAAAACAATATGATAACAAGGGATGCACCCATATTTTCCTAAAGTACTCCCCGATGCCAATTACCGATACCTTTTTGTGTCATGTAACCAGTGGCGGACCTAAGGAACAAAGGGCCCTGGTGCAAGATTTTCCCCCTCCCCCTTGGGCCCCGGGGACCCTGAACTGCTCCATATTCCACCAAGGGGGGTGCCCAGGACCGGACCTCACTGGGCCCCCCCCACAGCCTCAGGCCCTGGTGCAGCCGCACCAGCTGCACCAGCACTAGTTCCGCCCCTTCATGTAACAGTTTTTCTAAAACAATGCAGACTAATGATTTGAAGACAGTGGTTGAGCGCCGGGTCACAGCTTCAAATGCTGCGACCCTGATAGTTCTGCCACTGACTCCAAGCTGTAGAGGGACTACACATTTCAACAATACATTATACAGCAATGCAGAATACCACCAGCTAGAGAGGACTACAAATCCCAGCAATACATTACAGAGCAACGCAGAATACCACCAATTATAGAGAACTACAAATCCAAGCAATACATTATAGAGCAATGCAGAATAATATGAAGCTACATACTGTGTTGCTCTGGGGTGGCGGCCTGATGTGGCCAAGGTCCCTCCTTTCACATCAGAGTCCATCCTTTCACATCAGAGTCCCTCCTTGCACATCAGAATCCCTCCTTTCACATCATAGTCCACCCTCCACATAAGTCCACCCTCCACATAAGAATCCCTCCTTTCACATGAGAGTCCCCGTCTTTTACATCAGAATCCCTCCTTTTACATCAGAGTTCCCGCATTCACATCAGAGTCCCTCCCATCACAGCAGAGTACATCCTTCAACATCAGAGTCCTCCTCTTTCACATCAGAATCCCTTCTTTTACATCAGAGTTCCCACATTCACATCAGAGTCCCTCCCATCACATCAGAATCCACCCTTTCACATAAGAGTCCACACTTCACATCAGAGCCCCTCCTCTTACATTAGAGTCCCTCCTTCACATCAGAGTCCCTCCCATCACATTAGAGTCTCCCTCTTTTATATCAAAGTCCCTCCTTTTACATCAGAGTCCCTCCTTTCATATCAGAATCGCTCCTTTTACATGAGAGTCCTACCATCACAAAATTTTGAGATGACCCCAGAGGAAGCCAGAAGGAACCCCGATGTGCCCCGGCACCCTGGTTAAGAATGGCTGGCCTACAGCGTGCTAGCATCACCATGCAAACCCTGTAACAGCTGCCGATGATTTTCACCAGCTTAGTTTGTAGAAATGACAGCCTCCATTTTAGCTAAAACAGCAACCAGCCAGATCCAGTCGAAAAATCTAAAACCACTTAGCAAAGATCCGCGTCCCCCGAGTCCGTTGAAATTCAAAGTTTTCACGTTTGACCGGAGCGCACCTTTAAATGTGTCTTATTCCGAAATTTCAGGGATAAGCTCGGGGTTTAGTCTGTCCTGTTCTTTTATGAATTATCTTGTTACTTTCTGATAGTCTGCGCACCCTCCAGCTGCATCACACGACCTCTTGTTCTAACATTGATGGGACTTTTATGCAAAACAGACCATTTTAATGCTTCAGTGCGTCTCAGAATCTTAAATCTATTCAAGGACCGCTCGCATGCAACAAAATTGTGAATAAAGCAAAATAGGTGAAGCGTGTCCTCGGAGGAGAAAGTTGTAACTTGTGGGGAGATAACTCTTTTTGTCACCGTCTCCTCCGACCGGCATTTAGGGCAAAATGGTGAAATGAAGGAATTAATGTTTTATTTCTTTTTTTTTTAAACTATTAAAATTAAAACAAAAGCTGAATTACCTAAAGAAAAGCTGTTAACATTCATAGTGCTGGAGAAGCCTTTCTCAAATGATCTCATATTGTAGAAGCTTATAATTTCATGTTATCAGCCATTTCAGACTAATGAAAGGCTGAGTTGTGTCCTTTAACATGATTACTAGCAGCAGTTAAATAGCACATAGAGCCTGCAGCACCACCTATAGCATTGACTTGGCAGCCACTTGAGCCAATATAAGTAAAAAAAAATTGCTATATAAATATCTTATATTTGATTCTTTATCCATGGTCACGTGACCGTTAATTTTCCTTTCTCTCTGGGTGGTGGCCGTTAACTTTGGGGGGCTGACATCACGGAAGGGAGTACGTACTGGAGGGACGGCACTGCACCTTATCACTGACTGAGGAAATGTTTCCCCTTGCCTGCAACAGACTGATGTCTTGATCGCAGTCTGGGCAAACTCAATAGATAAGAGAAGAATGACTGTTTTTTAGTCAATAATATGTACAAACATTTGGGAAAAGAGAGAGAGAAAGAGATAAATCAGCCATAACATTATGACCACCCACCTAATATTCTAATATTGAGTAGGTCCCCCTTTTCCTGACCCATCCAGGCATGGACTCCATTAGACCTCTGAAGGTATGCTGTGGTATCTGGCACCAAGCCGTCAGTAGCAGATCCTCCAAGTCCTGTAAGTTGTGAGGTGATCGGCCTCCATGGATCGGACTTGTTTTTCCAGCACATCCCTCAGATGATCGATTGGATTGAGATCTGGAGAATTTGGCAGGGTGTGTTATCCTGCTGGAAGAGTCCACTGCCATCAGGGAATACTGTTTTACATTAAGGGGTGTACTTTACCAGCAACAATGTTTAGGTCGGTGGTCGGTGTCAATGTAACATCCACATGAATGGCAGGACCCGAGGTGTCCCAGCAGAACATTGCCCAACGCATCACACTGCCTCCGCTGCCTTGTCTTCTTCCCATAAGGCATCTTGGTGCCATCTCTTCCTCAGGTAAACCACCCACACGCACCTGGCCATCCACAATGATGTAGAAGACAATGTGATTCATCAGACCAGGCCACCTTCTTCCATTGCTCCGTGGTCCAATTCTGATGCTCATTTGTCCATTATAGGCACTTTTGACAGTAGCACCGATCAGCATGGGCACTTTGACCGGTCTGCAGCTACACAGCCCTAGACATGTGCACTGCCAAAAAATGTGTTTAGTTTAGTTTCGTTTTAAATTCGGATTTGTGATATTTCGTTTTTCGGGATTCGGGTGTGAAAGTGAATTCGGATTCGGAATTCGGATTCGGACGAAATTCGCTAGCGGTATTCCGAACGTTCGTTTAGTTTTCTGTTCTTATTCGTTTCTTATTCGTTTCGTTCGTTCGTTTGCAGCAGAGTGACATTTGAGGGGGAAAAAATATTTGTCTCCTTCTCTAATGTCACTTTGCTCCAACGAACGAAACGAATAAGAAACGAAAACGAAACGAACCGCTACTGAATTTCGGAAATGGAAATTCGGATTCGTTTGCATTCGTTATGTCTGTAATTCGGAATTCGGATACATCCGAATTTCCGAAAATTCGTCCGAATTTCGATTCGGAACGAAACGAATCACACATGTCTACACAGCCCCATACATAAAACAAAGTGCGATGCACTCTGTGTTCAGACACCTTTCTATCAGAACCAGCATTGACTTTTTCATAAATTTGAGCTACAGTAGCTCTTCTATTGGATTGGACTATGCAGGCCAGCCTTCGCCCCACATCATCATTCGCGCCCCATACATCAATGAGCCTTGGCTGCCGATTACCCTGTAGCTGGTTCACCAGTTTTACTTCATTGGACCACTTTTGGTCGGTCCTGACCACTGCAGACCGGGATTATCCAAGAAGGGCTGCAGTTTTGGAGTTGCTCTGACATCACAAAGTCAAAGTCCCTCAAATCCTCACACTTACCCATTATTTCTGCTTCCAACACATCAACTTCAGGGACAAAATGTTCACTTGCTGCCTAATATATCCCACCAATATCCAGCCAGGTGCCATTATAACTGTGAGACATCAATGTTATTCATGTTATTCATTTCACCTCTCAGTTGTCATAATGTTATGGCCTGATCAGTGTATATATCTATATATATATATATAGTTGTGTGTCAGAAATGTGTTCATGCAAATTTGTTACTGAAAGGTCTATTTTGCTAGTTCACTTTAGGAAATCATCACCGGCAAAATTAACTGCTTCTTCCTGGCAAACCAACAGCCAGCGAATATGTAACAATTATGTAGCCAGGATGATGGGCCCAGAACGCCACCTTCAGAAGCAAGTCAGAATTGGCAGCTTCCACGTTTCATCCTTCTTAGCTCCCTTTAAACCACTGTTAAAAAAAAAAAAGACCATGGGGGACGGGGTAGGGACGCGGTGACCAGTGGAAGGAAATTATTTGTGTTATTCCTAATAACTGATCAAATCAGAGTTCTTATTTTTCCCTCTTTAATGACTGGTACATAAAATGCCTCCTCCAGCTTGAAGAATAAACGAGGATTGGTATGTTTGCGGCACAGAAGGAGAAAATGCCAAATGCAAAAACAAAAAAAGTAAGAAAACGTTCTCCTTATATTCTTTTTGAAATAAATAATGTAAACTGGTGAGTTATGCTTGCCCCGAGTCATACTACATTTAGATGTAAATTAGCTTGCTCTCTTAAAAATGAACACTTTCCCTTCAGGCAAGACGAAGATAAACTACCCCTCGAGCCTCTCCGTGATATATGGGCCGCTATAATTACACATTTTTTAATTAAAGTGAAATTCCCTAACTTGACTGTAACTTACCCAGACACAATAAGTAATTGATTCCAGCAGAAACACCAGAAACAAACAAGACTTTATTTACAAAAGAAGAATGAGGTGTCTCTTTTCATTCGGGAGAACTTTAATCTGGGCCATCAAGAGCGGTCATGTTGTCCCAGTATTAGTTAGGCTCAAGTTTTACGGAGCTGTAGAATATGGCACGATCATCTCGGCACGCGCTTTGACGCCAATTTAGTGCATTGTATGCCAGAGCCAAAATTTTAGTTGAACGTATATATTACAATTTTGACACATCGGTGTGTTTAGAAAACGTTTGCAGAGCCGTTCGTTCTGCAAAAATCTGACTTGCGCCACTAGATGGAGCCGAGGAGCATATATGATGCTTGGCTCCATCTAGTGGCCAAATGAGGTGCGACTGTAGAAATCAGATTTTCGCAGAAAGAACGGCTCTGCAAATGTTTTTATAAATACTCCACTGGATTTTTTCAGCCCCAAAATATCATCAGGGTTTTAAAGTCTTATTCCAGTCTTGTTAAAAGTTCTAACCCTTTACCACTTTGCTAAAAAATAAATAAAATAAAATAAAAAAAAATATATATATATATTTATTTTGTCCATGTTCAGAGTTTCAATTGCTTCCTGTCCTGGCAGAGTGTAAATCCCCCTTGCCTACACTGTTAAACACAAAATAAAACGTTTTAGGGCCCTTTTATATCTTTGAGGTGTCTTGAAAACGAGTATATTTTATAGCCAGAGCAGAGAGGGAGAGGGGTGAGCTCTGACCGCTGCACCAGTCGGGATCTAGTTAGTAAAATAGCTAACACAGAACAAGCACTTATCCCTTGCAGCAGGTCGAGGATAATCCCACCATAAGAGTAACATTTTCCTTTGCTCAGAGTTCTTGTTCAATGCTCATATGTTGCACATGTTACAGAAAGCTGTAATATAAATGTTTGTTCTTGGGTTCAGATACATAGTTAGAGGTGCATTTATAAAACATATTGGGTCTATTCACAAAGCTAGCCGAGGGATCAGCCGAAGCTTCGGCTGATCCTTCGGCTAGCTTCGGCCACTGGAGCCCTTCGGTTCAGTCGGCCGAGCGGCTCAGCCGAGCTGAGGGTATATGCTTTGGTTCAACTGAGCCGAATTGACTGCCGAAGCGTGGCGAAGGGCCTGCCAAAGGCCGGCCTTTTGTCCCGCAGATGACAGCTGGGCGGAGCCAGATGTGATCTCACAGCTGGCTCCGCCCAGTTGTGATGACAGATCAGCCCCCCCAAATGACCTGGGGACGCTGATCTGTCGTTAAACAATAACAGGTGGGCAGAGCCAGTCGTGCCCTCACGTACGGCTCCGCCCAGTTGTTATTCATTGGCTAGGACCTGCTAGAGTATTCCATGCCAATAGGAAACAGTTGGGCGGAGCTGGCTGTCACTGCTGGCTCCGCCCAATTGTTTTTCTTTCTTTCAAAAAATCTTTTAAAAAAATGTTTATTAATTATTTACATATTTAAACAAACTTTTGTTTTAAACTTTTTTATTTGAATCTTTTTTAACTATTTGCTACTCTGCTCGAAACCACGGAGGTGCCGAGCAGAATAGCCAAGCCGATACGGCCGTGCACGCAGCACGGAGCTGTACGTGCCCGCCGAATCCCGTGTGAATGAGGCCTAAGATTTGAACCACATTATGGCCACTAGATGGAGCGGAGGAGCACAGGAGTTTCCTATGAGCCTCGGCTCCATCGAGTGGTTAACATTGCAGAGTGCATCTAAACACCAGATGTTTGCAGAGCAAATGGCTCTGCGAAGGTTTTACAAATGCTGCAAATGTACTACGTCTCCATGAAGGCAGATGTATGCCAAGACAAGGTCATGTAGTCTCTTCTGGAGGTTGTAGGCAACCTCCAGACCTACTGTGCCTACTGTGCCTAGATCTTCCCTATATATATATCCTATATATATATATATTATACACAGTATATGTATTATAATATAAAAGTTCTATCACTTTATAACTGATTAAAGAAAATATGGCTTTAGCTATAATTTCTGATCTTCCCCTCCATCACCCCCACCCCCCTCCGTAATCACCCTTTCCTGCTTCTGTTCATGTAGAATAATGCACAGCCCTGAGCAGTAGATTTTCCTATCCGCGATACCTGTACATAATAATTTCTTAATAATTCATGCGCTTTTCATGCCTTACTGAGCCGGAAAGGTCACCGCAGCCACACTCATCATGAGAGTAACGAAACGTGTTCAGCCGGAGCTGGAATATTCTACACAGCAGTAATGGAGCAGCAACTTCGGCGTTCGTCCTTTTTTTTTACGTCTGTCGGCTTTTGCTCGCGGTATGTTTGCAAAAAGAGGCAGATCTTAAAAAAACAAAAAAAACTTCTTGTCCTTCTTGTTTGTTTTAATACCACGAATGCTTACAATGAGCCCTCGTGCCTAAAAGACATCATTTTCAAAACAAGTTTGTGCTAAAGTGGCTGTGATAGCAATGGCGGATAAAACTGTTTCAGGAAATTGTCGGAAGAGCGAATATCTGAAGTGTAACGCCAGGAAACATTGGAGAGTCATGTTAGCTGGAGTCATTGCTGCGGTAAGCAAAGACTACTGTGCTTTCTGTCTGTGCCTCTTTTTTCTATGTTCAAGAAACTCATCCGGTATGAAAAATGAGACTAGTTGGGTGAAAAGAGGTGTCCCCTATCCATGGCCATGCTATACTTCTAGAATTACATTTCATTGTGATGCACCAACCTTTGCTTGAAACCAATGTTGGATAACAGCAAAGAGTGTTGGTTTGAGTGGTTGAATTTGATCATGCCGTGAAAAATAGGTCTCCCTTTGGAGGTTAATCTACAAATTCCATAAATTTAACCACTTCAAGACCAGGTGTTTAGACCCCCTTCCTGGCCAGGCCATTTTTCAGTATTCAGCGCTGCGATACTTTGACTGACGTTTATTCCGTCATGCAACGCTGTAATTGGGCATTGTTGGGCATAAATGAGGAATTATTCCTCTCATAGGATAGGTCACTTTTTCTCCCACTGACACAAATGATGGGATACTATTCACCTGACTGACACAAAAGATGGGGCACTATTGCTTCAAATGACACCAACAATGGGGCACTATTTCTTCCATTGACAACAACGAAGGGGCACTATTGCTGTCACTGATACCAATGATGGGGCACTATTTACCTCACTGGTACCAATGATGGGGCACTATTTTTTATCTCACTGGCACCAATGATGGCGCGATATTTACCTCACTGGCACCAATGATGGGGCTGGGGCACTATTTACCTCACTGGCACCAATGATGGGGCAGTATTTACCTCACTGGCACCAATGATGGAGCACCTTTTACCTCACTGGCACCAAGGATGGGGCACTATTTACCTCACTGTCACCAAGGATGGGGCACTATTTACCTCACTGGCACGAATGATGGGGCATTATTTACCTCACTGGCACCAATGATGGGGCAGTATTTACCTCACTGGCACCAATGATGGGGCAGTATTTACCTCACTGGCACCAATGATGGAGCACTTTTTACGTCACTCGCACCAAGGATGGGGCACTATTCCTCCCATCGACACCAACAATGGGACACTATTTATCTCATTGACACCAATGATGGGGCAATATTCCTCATTGATACCAACAATGGGCCACTATTCTTCTCACTGACACCAACTCCATGGCATTTTTCCTCCCGCTGACACCAACAATGGGCCACTATTCTTCTCACTGACACCAACTCTAGGGCATTTTTCCTCCCACTGACACCAACAATGGGGCAATATTCCTTCCACTGATACCAACGATGGGGCACTATTAATTTCGCTAACACCAATGATGGGACACTATACCGTATCTCCCACCGACACCAACAATGGAGCACTAATTACCTTACTGACACCAATGATGGGGATCTATTTCTCCCACTGACACCAATGATAGGTCACTATTCCTTCCACTGACACCAATAATAGGGCACTATTCTCCCCACTGAAACCACCTATAGGGCATATTTTCTCCCACTACCACCAATGATGAGGCACTATTCCTTCCACTGACACCAACGATGGGGCACTATTCCTTCCACTAATACATTGGTAGGGCACTATTTCTACCACTGATACCACTGATGGGGCACTATTTCTATTACTGGTACCAATGATGGGGCACTATTCCACCCACTGATACCAACAAAGGGGCTATATATAATAATACCAGAATTCATTAAAACTATCACATCACGAAAAGCGCATATGCAATGTTTCAACGTTTCAGAATGTGATCATTTTAATACATCCTTGTGCTGTTATATGGATCCATAGCGTTCTGTAAACATCTATTTTTTTCTATGTTGATGCTGGTTAAGCAGCTGGTTGTCGCTGCAGCGCCCTCATATTCCAGCCAGGCTGCACCCAGGAAGGAGGGCAAATATCCCTGTGACTAACTTGGCACCAGTCACACAAAACTAAAGTTGGCCTTTAAGTAACGTGCGCATTATGACACTGTGCTCAGAATAACAACACATATTTCATATGTTGGTCTCATTCATAAATTAATATGAATTTCAGGTATGAATCTCGACATGGCAAAGAGGTGAAAATGGGATCAGTTATCACACGCACTGCTCGATCATGCGGCAGAAACAAAATGTTCTCACGTTCCAATAACAGCGAGCAATATGGGGCGAGGCCACGAAACAGATGCTGCTATTCACAGCCCAGTATATGGATAATGTACTCACACCTGCTTTAGTGATTTCTGTAGAGCTGCCTCTAGGTGTTTAGGCTTCAAATTAAATACAAATAAACACAAGAAAAAAAGCCTTGCATTAATTAATTTCACATTATTATAGTTTATAGTCAACATAATTGATTCTTATAATATTAATTCTAGAGAGTAACGGGCTTACTTAGTGAATTAAAGGAGAACGCCTCACAAATGACAGAATTTTACACTGCTACAACAGCTCTATTACCGCTAACACTACTACCACAACTACTACAACACCTACTTTTACTAGTACTACTACTACAACAACTACTACTACAGCAACTACTTCTACTACTACTACTACAACAACAACAACTACTACTACTACAACACCTACTTTTACTAGTACTACAACAACAACTACTACAACACCTACTTTTACTAGTACTACTACTACAACAACTACTACTACAGCAACAACAGCTACTACAACAACTACTTCTACTACTACTACAACAACAACAACAACTACTAGAACACCTACGTTTACTAGTACTACTACTACTACAACAACTACTACTACAGCAACAACAACTACTACAACAACTACTTCTACTTCTACAACAACAACTACTACTACTACTACTACACCTACTTTTACTAGTACTACTACTACTACAGCAACTACTTCTACTACTACTACAACAACAACAACTACTACCACACCTACTTTTACTAGTACTACAACAACAACTACTACAACACCTACTTTTAATAGTACTACTACTACTACAACAACTACTACTACAGCAACAACAGCTACTACAACAACTACTTCTACTACTACTACAACAACAACTACTACTACTACTACACCTACTTTTACTAGTACTACTACTACAACAACTACTACTACAACAACTACTACTACAGCAACAACAACTACTACAACAACTACTTCTACTACTTCAACAACAACTACTTCTACTACTACTACTACTACAACAACAACAACTACTACTACTACTACAACACCTACTTTTACTAGTACTACAACAACAACTACTACAACACCTACTTTTACTAGTACTACAACAACTACTACTACTACAGCAAAAACAACTACCACAACAACTACTTCTACTACTACTACTACAACAACTACTACTACTACTACAACAACTACTACTACAGCAACAACAACTACTACAACAGCTACTTCTACTACTACTACAACAAAAACAACTACTATTACAACACCTACTTTTACTAGTACTACAACAACTACTACTACTGCTACAACCACAACAGCTACAGAGAGCCTTTCACCCCTTTTACTCCATTCTAAGTCCAGGCTCACTGGGAGTTCACCTTAAATAAACAAATCTAATGTGGAAGTACTTGTACTCAAAAATTAACCCCCTACTATACCCCTTTATTGCCCCAAGAGTACTCCCTACCTAAGTTTTTGGCCAGGATTTTAGTTATGGCTACAATAGTTATTGGCCATGGTTTTTTTCCATAATGGTACAAATGGTTGTCTCCTACAAGCTAGGGTAGGACCAAGGGCAAGGGACTAAGAGACAGGACCAAGGCTACAGTTATGAATCAGGCCGTGTTCCCATACCTCTCAAATTTGACTTCTCTCATCTTTATTCTCCTAGTTTGTTCTGGATGTTCCTCTCCTTACTGCTTTTGTTCCAGTTCCCTCTCCTCCTCATCTCTCCTGTCTTCTCACCTCACATTTCTCCTTTCCTCATCTTATCTCTCCTGTCCCCTCCTTCTCTCCTCCTCACCTCTCCTGTCTCTTTTCCTCACTCCTCTTATTTTTCTCTTCTTTCTCTCCTGCTCACTCCTCTTTGTTGTCTCCTTTTCTTTTCACCTCTCTTCACCTTTTCTCTTCACCTCTCCTGTTTTTTATTTTAATTCCCTACTGCTTACCTTTCTTCTCTATTCCTCACCCTCCTCTCCTTCTTTTCTTATCACCTCTCCTCCTCTCCTCTTCTACACCTTTCCTCTGTCTTCTCCTCTCATCTTCATCTCTCCTCTCCTTTCCACCCCTTTCTCCTAACCTCTCCCTTTCTCTCCTCCTCACCTCTCCTTTCTTCTCCCTTCTCCTCTCACCTCCCCCTTTTACCTTCCTCCACTCATCCTCACCTCTCCTTGCCTTTGCTTTCTTCTCCTCACCTCTCCTCTTTATCTTTTTCCGCTCTCCTGTATTTTTTCCTCCTCACCTCTTTTTTTCTCTCCTCTCCTTTTCTATCCTCCAGATAGGGAGACGTATCTGTGTTGGAGAGAACTCAGTGGGCAGTATCCTTTTCTCTGCAGCAAGGCCTATCCCCAGCAGTGATGTCATGTCTAAAAGAGTGGCCTACAGGGGGAAAATAATGCAATGATTCTTGGGGAAGGGGGTGACTGCTTATTGCTTTCCAGGGTATTTTCCCTGCTTTACCTGAATGTGAGCCTCCACTGAGGAAGTTGAAAAATGAGGTCCACTTAAACGTGGTGAGACCAATAATGGGATTCAATGACCTATGGCACAGTACAGGCACAAAGATGAGCTCCAGGACCTGTCCCTGAGGAACTGGAAGAGGCCTTGTTATTGGATGTAGGAGAATGAAGTCACAAAAGGAAGTCCTGTTGTCAGGTTCTTGGGTGCCATTACAAGAAAGGATCCACGTGAGTTATACCCATCCTTGTGTAATTATTTATTTCATGCCAACACCAAAAAAAAAAGCACATTTCTATAATTATTTAAAGTAAGCCAATCCCTTTCACCAATGTCTCTGAAAAGTTGTGCGCTAACTTCAAGTTATAAAGTTTGCAATGCTTAGAAAAACATCTCTGTCCTTTTGAATGTGTTCTTTCCCTCTTTTTATAGCATTTGCAGATAAGAACAGGTATTTTATCGATAGGTAGCATTTTTATTATCGCCGTCTATATACATTTCACTCATACTCTGAAAAGTAAAGATGCCTTTTGACCTCAGAATGAGAGAAGTAATCTTAAAAGCTTCTGTGGAAAATGTATGCTGTTATGATGGGAAAAAAAGAGAATCTACAGACGGGTGCACTAGGGTATCATTTTTATGTCACACAGCCTTTTTATTTTTTTTATTTTCACGTTATATTTTAAGGTAGAAAGAAAAAAAGCACAGCCAAGGCTTCCTATGTAAAAATAGAAATCAGGGCTGTACATTAGAGATGTGAGAAGCAATTGATTTAAGTTATAGATGGGATACACTATATGGCTAAATGTATGTATGACAGCTACCTATGTGGACACCCCACCAAATGATTAAAGGAGAACTATGAGGCGGGTGCTTTTCACTCACCTCATAGTTCTAGCCGACCTGTGACAATGAGACAGTCACAGGTTGGCTCAGTAGATCGGGAAGTGAGCGAACACATACCGGCGTTCGCTCACTTCTCGATCTCTGCCGTGACAGGGGAGGGACTGGATTCCCTCCTCCCCGCTCCGATCCTCCAGCGCTGACTGGCGGAACGGACGAGGAGGGGGCGGGTACAGCTGGCTCTTCCTCTAGATAGGCAGAGCCAGCTGTCAGTCACGCAGCTGGGCGGATCCAGACATAATTGTCGGGATCCGCTTCAGCTGCGGCATCTCAGTATACCGCAAGCTGTAGCTCGCGTTATACTGAGCTTAGGGTGACGGGAGGACGCTAGTTTGTGTCCTCCCGTTACCCTAAGGAGAAGTATGGGGAAAAGCCCTGACCACATAGTTCTCCTTTAAGTGTATTGAATGCTATTCGGAAATTCGTACTCCATTCGGGAGTTCTTGGAGCGTCAGTTTTAGCATTATGTATATACTGTATAAGTAGTATTCTGTAGTATGAGCGCATATTCGTTGTTGCAACATTGTGACCCATATATACATAAAACGAAACCTGAGGCTCCCAGACCCGAATGCAATTTGAAAAATTGTATTCAGACCCATTCTGGTGTAATAAACCAAAAAACACATCTGATTGGCCAGAAAAGTCACATGTTCGACTCAAATACATTTTTGAACAAAATTCTGACGGGATCCGAAATTCAGAAACGGAAATTCGGATTCGGACGCATTTGGATTCGGAGATTCGGATGTGTCCGAATGTCCAAATGTCGGAAAACCGCACATGTCTAGCTATGGATAGTTTATGAACTCTCCTATACAGCTATTATCATATCATAAAAAATCTATAACTGTTGCTGGCCACCGAGTCTCGTACAAGGTTGCTGCCTTCGCCGCGTTGCGCTCTTCTCGGGGATCACAGTCCTTCGTATGGCTGATGATGATGTAATCCGCAGAACCGTCAATTAACACAATCCATAAAACGTGCTGAAAATAATGAAAATCAGCAGAAAGCAGAAACATGGAGGGTGTCAGGGACTAAGTAGCGACATGTGAGAATTGAATATGCAAATGATCTGATCCCTCGAAATGGCTGAAAGTTCTCACGTTGCTGCAGACAAGTCACCTAGAAGGCCGACGCTCACTGACAACCTCATTAATTGTGAAGCTTCTTGGTTTCCCGATCCGACCTATTAAAGTGTATGTGAGCTTTTCTTATTTCCTCCCTTTGGGTTTGTTAAATATGCCATTGACAGCATTTTCTTTGAAAGAACTCCAGGTATGCCAAAAGTTAACCCTTGCAGTGGGGCTACCCCCGCATGCAAGGGTTAACTGTTCTTTTTGGCTGCTAGACCAGTCTCCACAGCTTCTTCTCCTGTGGTCTCCAGCGGTCTAAGCCCCCTAACATCTTATACAGTCCATTCACTGGCATTAGACGTGAGGATACTGAGGCAGGGCCGGATTAAGAGCATCATGAGCCCGGTTAGGGTTGCCAAATTTTCTTTCAGCGAAACCCGAACACTCTAGCGACGCATAGAGATTTTTTTGGGGAGAATGAGTTGCGGCTTATTCATATGTAAATAGCGCCACCCATTCATATGTAAATATCACAGTCAAGACTATTTTCAGTGGGGGGCCAGTAGCCCCTATATTCATTTTGGTTGCCCCTGTCTGCGTGACATCATGTGTCCGGGTCTCAGCTGCCATGAAACCCGGACACAGCATTCAAAACCCGGACTGTCCGGGTGAATCCCGTACAGGTGGCAACCCTAGGCCCGGTGCTGTCGGTTGGCCGGACAGAAGGCAGCAGAGGCGGCTCTCTAATTAGGCAGCTGCTCACTCCTGGGGTCTCCTCGCTGGTTGGATAGCCTCTGGTGCCTCTGGTTGCTTGCATTCAGCCTGTCTGGCCCAGATTGCCATTGGGCATACCAAGGTGATCCGGGCTGGTTGGGGCTATTTTCAGTGGTGGGCCTGGAGCTAGCTAATGTTAATCTGGCCCTGTACTGAGGGACATACCACAATGGGAGCGGTGAGCACTCACCACTGCAGGATCAGGTGAGCATATCTTCTTAATTCCAGCCCCTAGAGAAAAAGGAGTAGGTAACCCTTGCAGTGCCGGAGTAGCCCCAGTGCAAGGGTTACCTTTTTGCATACGTGGAGTTCTCCTTTAAATAAGTACAATCAAATACCTGCTGATGCTGCCAGCATGCCTTCTGAGCTAATAACTGCTTGTGATGCAATCTTCTCTTCGCCAACCCCGCTGCCTGTGCACTTCTCAACTGTGTTCCAAGATGTCTGACACACGTCAGCTTCAGCTGCAGTCTCTGACCTTGTAATCGCTACAAAGTTACAATGTACAGTCAGAGTGATCACTGGGGGAGGGGAGACTGAGAAAATGCCGCCATCTGCCTGCAGCAGACTGATGACATTATCTCAGCCTAGGCAAAGCCACTGGGCTAAGGCCCAAGGATTGCTTTTTACAGCTTTTTTTTCTTTTTTCAAAAATGATATTGTTGCATTACATTGCAACATGTTTATACAATTA
>NW_017306274.1:598278-606033 GCF_000935625.1 Nanorana parkeri
CGAGAGAGCTCCTGGCCGGCCGTTTTTTTACTACGGCCGGCCCGGAGGTAGTTAACACAATTGGGCATTGTTGGGCATAAATGAGGAATTATTCCTCTCATAGGATAGGTCACTTTTTCTCCCACTGACACAAATGATGGGATACTATTCACCTGACTGACACAAAAGATGGGGCACTATTGCTTCAAATGACACCAACAATGGGGCACTATTTCTTCCATTGACAACAACGAAGGGGCACTATTGCTGTCACTGATACCAATGATGGGGCACTATTTACCTCACTGGTACCAATGATGGGGCACTATTTTTTATCTCACTGGCACCAATGATGGCGCGATATTTACCTCACTGGCACCAATGATGGGGCTGGGGCACTATTTACCTCACTGGCACCAATGATGGGGCAGTATTTACCTCACTGGCACCAATGATGGAGCACCTTTTACCTCACTGGCACCAAGGATGGGGCACTATTTACCTCACTGTCACCAAGGATGGGGCACTATTTACCTCACTGGCACGAATGATGGGGCATTATTTACCTCACTGGCACCAATGATGGGGCAGTATTTACCTCACTGGCACCAATGATGGGGCAGTATTTACCTCACTGGCACCAATGATGGAGCACTTTTTACGTCACTCGCACCAAGGATGGGGCACTATTCCTCCCATCGACACCAACAATGGGACACTATTTATCTCATTGACACCAATGATGGGGCAATATTCCTCATTGATACCAACAATGGGCCACTATTCTTCTCACTGACACCAACTCCATGGCATTTTTCCTCCCGCTGACACCAACAATGGGCCACTATTCTTCTCACTGACACCAACTCTAGGGCATTTTTCCTCCCACTGACACCAACAATGGGGCAATATTCCTTCCACTGATACCAACGATGGGGCACTATTAATTTCGCTAACACCAATGATGGGACACTATACCGTATCTCCCACCGACACCAACAATGGAGCACTAATTACCTTACTGACACCAATGATGGGGATCTATTTCTCCCACTGACACCAATGATAGGTCACTATTCCTTCCACTGACACCAATAATAGGGCACTATTCTCCCCACTGAAACCACCTATAGGGCATATTTTCTCCCACTACCACCAATGATGAGGCACTATTCCTTCCACTGACACCAACGATGGGGCACTATTCCTTCCACTAATACATTGGTAGGGCACTATTTCTACCACTGATACCACTGATGGGGCACTATTTCTATTACTGGTACCAATGATGGGGCACTATTCCACCCACTGATACCAACAAAGGGGCTATATATAATAATACCAGAATTCATTAAAACTATCACATCACGAAAAGCGCATATGCAATGTTTCAACGTTTCAGAATGTGATCATTTTAATACATCCTTGTGCTGTTATATGGATCCATAGCGTTCTGTAAACATCTATTTTTTTCTATGTTGATGCTGGTTAAGCAGCTGGTTGTCGCTGCAGCGCCCTCATATTCCAGCCAGGCTGCACCCAGGAAGGAGGGCAAATATCCCTGTGACTAACTTGGCACCAGTCACACAAAACTAAAGTTGGCCTTTAAGTAACGTGCGCATTATGACACTGTGCTCAGAATAACAACACATATTTCATATGTTGGTCTCATTCATAAATTAATATGAATTTCAGGTATGAATCTCGACATGGCAAAGAGGTGAAAATGGGATCAGTTATCACACGCACTGCTCGATCATGCGGCAGAAACAAAATGTTCTCACGTTCCAATAACAGCGAGCAATATGGGGCGAGGCCACGAAACAGATGCTGCTATTCACAGCCCAGTATATGGATAATGTACTCACACCTGCTTTAGTGATTTCTGTAGAGCTGCCTCTAGGTGTTTAGGCTTCAAATTAAATACAAATAAACACAAGAAAAAAAGCCTTGCATTAATTAATTTCACATTATTATAGTTTATAGTCAACATAATTGATTCTTATAATATTAATTCTAGAGAGTAACGGGCTTACTTAGTGAATTAAAGGAGAACGCCTCACAAATGACAGAATTTTACACTGCTACAACAGCTCTATTACCGCTAACACTACTACCACAACTACTACAACACCTACTTTTACTAGTACTACTACTACAACAACTACTACTACAGCAACTACTTCTACTACTACTACTACAACAACAACAACTACTACTACTACAACACCTACTTTTACTAGTACTACAACAACAACTACTACAACACCTACTTTTACTAGTACTACTAGTACTACAACAACTACTACTACAGCAACAACAGCTACTACAACAACTACTTCTACTACTACTACAACAACAACAACAACTACTAGAACACCTACGTTTACTAGTACTACTACTACTACAACAACTACTACTACAGCAACAACAACTACTACAACAACTACTTCTACTTCTACAACAACAACTACTACTACTACTACTACACCTACTTTTACTAGTACTACTACTACTACAGCAACTACTTCTACTACTACTACAACAACAACAACTACTACCACACCTACTTTTACTAGTACTACAACAACAACTACTACAACACCTACTTTTAATAGTACTACTACTACTACAACAACTACTACTACAGCAACAACAGCTACTACAACAACTACTTCTACTACTACTACAACAACAACTACTACTACTACTACACCTACTTTTACTAGTACTACTACTACAACAACTACTACTACAACAACTACTACTACAGCAACAACAACTACTACAACAACTACTTCTACTACTTCAACAACAACTACTTCTACTACTACTACTACTACAACAACAACAACTACTACTACTACTACAACACCTACTTTTACTAGTACTACAACAACAACTACTACAACACCTACTTTTACTAGTACTACAACAACTACTACTACTACAGCAAAAACAACTACCACAACAACTACTTCTACTACTACTACTACAACAACTACTACTACTACTACAACAACTACTACTACAGCAACAACAACTACTACAACAGCTACTTCTACTACTACTACAACAAAAACAACTACTATTACAACACCTACTTTTACTAGTACTACAACAACTACTACTACTGCTACAACCACAACAGCTACAGAGAGCCTTTCACCCCTTTTACTCCATTCTAAGTCCAGGCTCACTGGGAGTTCACCTTAAATAAACAAATCTAATGTGGAAGTACTTGTACTCAAAAATTAACCCCCTACTATACCCCTTTATTGCCCCAAGAGTACTCCCTACCTAAGTTTTTGGCCAGGATTTTAGTTATGGCTACAATAGTTATTGGCCATGGTTTTTTTCCATAATGGTACAAATGGTTGTCTCCTACAAGCTAGGGTAGGACCAAGGGCAAGGGACTAAGAGACAGGACCAAGGCTACAGTTATGAATCAGGCCGTGTTCCCATACCTCTCAAATTTGACTTCTCTCATCTTTATTCTCCTAGTTTGTTCTGGATGTTCCTCTCCTTACTGCTTTTGTTCCAGTTCCCTCTCCTCCTCATCTCTCCTGTCTTCTCACCTCACATTTCTCCTTTCCTCATCTTATCTCTCCTGTCCCCTCCTTCTCTCCTCCTCACCTCTCCTGTCTCTTTTCCTCACTCCTCTTATTTTTCTCTTCTTTCTCTCCTGCTCACTCCTCTTTGTTGTCTCCTTTTCTTTTCACCTCTCTTCACCTTTTCTCTTCACCTCTCCTGTTTTTTATTTTAATTCCCTACTGCTTACCTTTCTTCTCTATTCCTCACCCTCCTCTCCTTCTTTTCTTATCACCTCTCCTCCTCTCCTCTTCTACACCTTTCCTCTGTCTTCTCCTCTCATCTTCATCTCTCCTCTCCTTTCCACCCCTTTCTCCTAACCTCTCCCTTTCTCTCCTCCTCACCTCTCCTTTCTTCTCCCTTCTCCTCTCACCTCCCCCTTTTACCTTCCTCCACTCATCCTCACCTCTCCTTGCCTTTGCTTTCTTCTCCTCACCTCTCCTCTTTATCTTTTTCCGCTCTCCTGTATTTTTTCCTCCTCACCTCTTTTTTTCTCTCCTCTCCTTTTCTATCCTCCAGATAGGGAGACGTATCTGTGTTGGAGAGAACTCAGTGGGCAGTATCCTTTTCTCTGCAGCAAGGCCTATCCCCAGCAGTGATGTCATGTCTAAAAGAGTGGCCTACAGGGGGAAAATAATGCAATGATTCTTGGGGAAGGGGGTGACTGCTTATTGCTTTCCAGGGTATTTTCCCTGCTTTACCTGAATGTGAGCCTCCACTGAGGAAGTTGAAAAATGAGGTCCACTTAAACGTGGTGAGACCAATAATGGGATTCAATGACCTATGGCACAGTACAGGCACAAAGATGAGCTCCAGGACCTGTCCCTGAGGAACTGGAAGAGGCCTTGTTATTGGATGTAGGAGAATGAAGTCACAAAAGGAAGTCCTGTTGTCAGGTTCTTGGGTGCCATTACAAGAAAGGATCCACGTGAGTTATACCCATCCTTGTGTAATTATTTATTTCATGCCAACACCAAAAAAAAAAGCACATTTCTATAATTATTTAAAGTAAGCCAATCCCTTTCACCAATGTCTCTGAAAAGTTGTGCGCTAACTTCAAGTTATAAAGTTTGCAATGCTTAGAAAAACATCTCTGTCCTTTTGAATGTGTTCTTTCCCTCTTTTTATAGCATTTGCAGATAAGAACAGGTATTTTATCGATAGGTAGCATTTTTATTATCGCCGTCTATATACATTTCACTCATACTCTGAAAAGTAAAGATGCCTTTTGACCTCAGAATGAGAGAAGTAATCTTAAAAGCTTCTGTGGAAAATGTATGCTGTTATGATGGGAAAAAAAGAGAATCTACAGACGGGTGCACTAGGGTATCATTTTTATGTCACACAGCCTTTTTATTTTTTTTATTTTCACGTTATATTTTAAGGTAGAAAGAAAAAAAGCACAGCCAAGGCTTCCTATGTAAAAATAGAAATCAGGGCTGTACATTAGAGATGTGAGAAGCAATTGATTTAAGTTATAGATGGGATACACTATATGGCTAAATGTATGTATGACAGCTACCTATGTGGACACCCCACCAAATGATTAAAGGAGAACTATGAGGCGGGTGCTTTTCACTCACCTCATAGTTCTAGCCGACCTGTGACAATGAGACAGTCACAGGTTGGCTCAGTAGATCGGGAAGTGAGCGAACACATACCGGCGTTCGCTCACTTCTCGATCTCTGCCGTGACAGGGGAGGGACTGGATTCCCTCCTCCCCGCTCCGATCCTCCAGCGCTGACTGGCGGAACGGACGAGGAGGGGGCGGGTACAGCTGGCTCTTCCTCTAGATAGGCAGAGCCAGCTGTCAGTCACGCAGCTGGGCGGATCCAGACATAATTGTCGGGATCCGCTTCAGCTGCGGCATCTCAGTATACCGCAAGCTGTAGCTCGCGTTATACTGAGCTTAGGGTGACGGGAGGACGCTAGTTTGTGTCCTCCCGTTACCCTAAGGAGAAGTATGGGGAAAAGCCCTGACCACATAGTTCTCCTTTAAGTGTATTGAATGCTATTCGGAAATTCGTACTCCATTCGGGAGTTCTTGGAGCGTCAGTTTTAGCATTATGTATATACTGTATAAGTAGTATTCTGTAGTATGAGCGCATATTCGTTGTTGCAACATTGTGACCCATATATACATAAAACGAAACCTGAGGCTCCCAGACCCGAATGCAATTTGAAAAATTGTATTCAGACCCATTCTGGTGTAATAAACCAAAAAACACATCTGATTGGCCAGAAAAGTCACATGTTCGACTCAAATACATTTTTGAACAAAATTCTGACGGGATCCGAAATTCAGAAACGGAAATTCGGATTCGGACGCATTTGGATTCGGAGATTCGGATGTGTCCGAATGTCCAAATGTCGGAAAACCGCACATGTCTAGCTATGGATAGTTTATGAACTCTCCTATACAGCTATTATCATATCATAAAAAATCTATAACTGTTGCTGGCCACCGAGTCTCGTACAAGGTTGCTGCCTTCGCCGCGTTGCGCTCTTCTCGGGGATCACAGTCCTTCGTATGGCTGATGATGATGTAATCCGCAGAACCGTCAATTAACACAATCCATAAAACGTGCTGAAAATAATGAAAATCAGCAGAAAGCAGAAACATGGAGGGTGTCAGGGACTAAGTAGCGACATGTGAGAATTGAATATGCAAATGATCTGATCCCTCGAAATGGCTGAAAGTTCTCACGTTGCTGCAGACAAGTCACCTAGAAGGCCGACGCTCACTGACAACCTCATTAATTGTGAAGCTTCTTGGTTTCCCGATCCGACCTATTAAAGTGTATGTGAGCTTTTCTTATTTCCTCCCTTTGGGTTTGTTAAATATGCCATTGACAGCATTTTCTTTGAAAGAACTCCAGGTATGCCAAAAGTTAACCCTTGCAGTGGGGCTACCCCCGCATGCAAGGGTTAACTGTTCTTTTTGGCTGCTAGACCAGTCTCCACAGCTTCTTCTCCTGTGGTCTCCAGCGGTCTAAGCCCCCTAACATCTTATACAGTCCATTCACTGGCATTAGACGTGAGGATACTGAGGCAGGGCCGGATTAAGAGCATCATGAGCCCGGTTAGGGTTGCCAAATTTTCTTTCAGCGAAACCCGAACACTCTAGCGACGCATAGAGATTTTTTTGGGGAGAATGAGTTGCGGCTTATTCATATGTAAATAGCGCCACCCATTCATATGTAAATATCACAGTCAAGACTATTTTCAGTGGGGGGCCAGTAGCCCCTATATTCATTTTGGTTGCCCCTGTCTGCGTGACATCATGTGTCCGGGTCTCAGCTGCCATGAAACCCGGACACAGCATTCAAAACCCGGACTGTCCGGGTGAATCCCGTACAGGTGGCAACCCTAGGCCCGGTGCTGTCGGTTGGCCGGACAGAAGGCAGCAGAGGCGGCTCTCTAATTAGGCAGCTGCTCACTCCTGGGGTCTCCTCGCTGGTTGGATAGCCTCTGGTGCCTCTGGTTGCTTGCATTCAGCCTGTCTGGCCCAGATTGCCATTGGGCATACCAAGGTGATCCGGGCTGGTTGGGGCTATTTTCAGTGGTGGGCCTGGAGCTAGCTAATGTTAATCTGGCCCTGTACTGAGGGACATACCACAATGGGAGCGGTGAGCACTCACCACTGCAGGATCAGGTGAGCATATCTTCTTAATTCCAGCCCCTAGAGAAAAAGGAGTAGGTAACCCTTGCAGTGCCGGAGTAGCCCCAGTGCAAGGGTTACCTTTTTGCATACGTGGAGTTCTCCTTTAAATAAGTACAATCAAATACCTGCTGATGCTGCCAGCATGCCTTCTGAGCTAATAACTGCTTGTGATGCAATCTTCTCTTCGCCAACCCCGCTGCCTGTGCACTTCTCAACTGTGTTCCAAGATGTCTGACACACGTCAGCTTCAGCTGCAGTCTCTGACCTTGTAATCGCTACAAAGTTACAATGTACAGTCAGAGTGATCACTGGGGGAGGGGAGACTGAGAAAATGCCGCCATCTGCCTGCAGCAGACTGATGACATTATCTCAGCCTAGGCAAAGCCACTGGGCTAAGGCCCAAGGATTGCTTTTTACAGCTTTTTTTTCTTTTTTCAAAAATGATATTGTTGCATTACATTGCAACATGTTTATACAATTATATTTGAATTAATATAATATAACATAATGTTTATTGTATT
>NW_017306274.1:606266-625791 GCF_000935625.1 Nanorana parkeri
CCCCCGCTCCGAAATGGATAGGTAGTGTGTTACAAACATGTTACAAACACAATAATGTGTTACCAAGTAAGAGCAAGAATCCTTCATGGCGGATCTGATTTTACTGTTACCTGGCAGATAGGTAACCGGTGGCAAGAAAATAATTGGTTCCCCACAGTTTCCTGCAGTGAGACATAGGCCCTGCACGCCAGGAGAGCGTGCGTCTGTGAGTGGGCCCTCGCCAGTCTCCATATCCCCGTTATCCTGTTTTTTTTTTTCCTCAGCTGTCATTTAATTATTCCTGGTCGAGATAAAACACAGTTTGCTGCAGAAGAGGCAACATATTGGGTATCAGAACTGTGACATCCTCTGATCCTGACATGAATCAGGAGCATCACAATACATTATACATGCTCAGACATGATGAAAATGTTCTATTCCCCAGAAAAGACGATACGGTTAGGCTTAAGAGACGAGGCGTCTTCCAGGACGTGATCTGCCTTTAATCCAGGGAAGATATATTTTGCATATTTAATAGGTCAGACCACAGTGGTTGTGCATATTTCTCCGAGTAAATGTACGGCCTTCCTCCTGACATTTGTCTAATAATGGGAAATAGAGATTCTGTGGGACGTTGGAGACTCACCTGTCTAATCCGCATTCATTAGGTTTATGGTTCATTGGGAACCGGGGAGTACAATTCTACCCGAGACATTCAGAGTACAGGAGCAAAATACAAGTGAACCTGTCGAGGCGCATGCGCGCGGCTGTCGATGACGGGTGGTGAGTGAGACAGCTCCGCAACTCCTCCGGACATAACCCCTATTAGCACGGAGCACATAGCTCCTAATCTGCCGAAAACCACTCACCCTACCCTCGGTGCGACACCCGGTGCCTGCCATGTCGCAATCCAGATCCAAAACCACACAGAAAACCAAAACTGCAGGCAAGCCTATAGCAGAGGCCATGGCCCGCGCCTCGGCCAAAATGGTGTTGTCTCCTGCAGCACGTACAGCTACCTCACAGGCTGCATCGGCCACCAGCAGCGACATGGATGACGATGACCAGGTCAATCCACGCCAACAGATATGCTCACAAACGGCACTTTTACAAAAATTTGACACCATGCTGCAGAAAGCACTGCATGTTCAATCTAAGCAGATCACAGACCGGCTGTTAAAGGAGATACGAGAAATAGGCCACCGCACGGCGGCCCTTGAGGACAGATACGATGATCTCACCAACGACCTGGCAGATCACACGAAAGAGATAGACACTCTCAGAGACGATAACAAAATTCTGATAGCCAAACTAGAGGATATGGAAAATAGGTCCCGCCGGTCAAACTTGCGGATTCGCGGCCTCCCAGAACACATCACAGACCTCTTTTCCACTGCATTAGCTCTGTTCCAGGAACTGGCGCCAGAGCTCCCGGCTGAGCGTCTGGAAATGGATAGGGTCCATCGCACTCTGACCCGCAAGAAACCGGACGGCCCACCCCGCGATGTACTGGTCAAACTTCATTACTATCGTACAAAAGAAACCCTCCTCGCGGCTGCCAGACACAAGGCCTCCCAGGCTCCGCTGATGTTCCAAGGCCATGAATTTCAACTGTTTACTGATCTGGCCCCATCCACCATCGCCAAGCGGAGAGAGCTGAAGCCCTGCCTGGAGGTGCTGAACAAGCATCATATTTCCTATAAATGGGGATACCCTTTTCGTCTCTTCTTTACGTATGGCGGAAGGCAACACTCCTGTACCAACCTGGAGGAAACCCAAGCCAAGATGTCTGCCCTCGGCCTACATGATCCTCGTACCGCTGCGCAAGGCCCGTCCACCTCTCCGGCCGTCTCTACAAAACGCAACCGCAGTGATTCTGACCACAATCACTCGGGGGAGTCTCGAGGACCAGCAACAAAGATGACACCTATGCAAGGCCCGTCAGACTGATCACCTTTAATCTTGCGTCAGGTATTTATTCACATCAACATCCAGTGAATGAAGTTACCATTGAGTACTACAGATGAATTGCATTCCGTTTCTTCCGCTCATCTCATACTGATATATTATGTCTACAGGAGACTCACTTCTCCACAACGTCATGTCCTAAATACTTTAGCGCCCTGTACCCAATTATATACACTGCCAACGATACCTGTAAGAAGAAAGGCGTATTGATCGGATTCCGCCGTTCAGCCAACTTCATATGCCACTCCGTAGTACGAGACCCCCATATCATGGGAAGCGGACTGCACAGGTGGAAAACACCATGGCGAAATTTGAAAAAATATGGTCCCCTTGGATTGAAAAATTTATGCCCATCAGCGACCATCGTCGCCTCCTCACTCTGTGATGACGAGATCACCTCACACTACTACATCAACTTGGTCCATACCGCTCACAGCCAGGCTCTCCCCACCTTTCTCTTTTCACCCCGCTTTTCCCCCACCTACCTATGCTTTCCTGAGACCTTTCCCCCACATCTTCTGATGTACCTATGTTAACAAGCATATAGGACCCGGAAAAGAACGGTTTCGGTGCCAACCAGAGTCTATATACCTGCCCTGCATACCTTCGACGTTACAAACTCAGTGGACCTCCATGCTAGCCCCCAATATCACTAGCGGTCATGGCAATTACCTGCAATGTATGATGAGCCTACTCCAGTATGCACAGGCTGCACTTACTAAGAAACCGACCGCTACGACCGACACTTGTCTCTAAGGTCCGCTAAAGAAATATGTTGTTACCCTGTACATTGGAACTATATGTGTTTTTCACAATATGTTATGTAACCCTGAAATACTTTATTCTCAATAAAAATATATTTGTACAAGTGAACCTGTCATCCAATGAATGCAACTGTGTCATTCCTAATGCAAGCTTTTACTTACTTCTAGAAAGGACTTTCCATGAAAAAAGGCCATTTCCTTCCTTCCTTCCTCATTCCCTTCCTTTCTTCTTCCCTTCCGCCCTTCCCTCCATTCTCAATCTCTGTCTCTTGCCTTAATTTTCCACTCTCTCCTTCTCTCCCTCCCTATTTCCATGAAAAAAGGCAATTTCCTTCCTTCCTTCCTTCTTTTCTTTCTTTCTTTCTTTCTTTCTTTCTTTCTTTCTTTCTTTCTTTCTTTCTTTCTTTCTTTCTTTCTTTCTTTCTTCCTCTCTTCCTCTCTTCCTCTCTTCCTTCTCCCCTCCCTTCCTCTCTTCCTTCTCCCCTCCCTCCCCATCCTTCCTTCTTTCCATTATGCATCTCAGGCTCCTTCCTTCATTGTCCATTCCCTCATTCTCTTCTATACTCTTTCTTTCTTTCTTTCTTTCTTTCTTTCTTTCTTTCTTTCTTTCTTTCTTTCTTTCTTTCTTTCTTTCTTTCTTTCTCCCTCCCCATCCTTCCTTCTTTCCATTATCCATCTCAGGCTCCTTCCTTCATTATCCATTCCCTCATTTTCTTCTATAGTTTTCTTTTTTCTTTCTTTCTTTCTTTCTTTCTTTCTTTCTTTCTTTCTTCTTCCCTCCCTTCCTCTCTTCCTTCTCCCCTCCCTCCCTCCCCCCCTCCCCATCCTTCCTTCTTTCCATTATCCATCTCAGGCTCAAGTTAGGCAAGTTCATCATCTCTGTGTTCAGGTGCCTCTGACATCAGTGGGGCTCTGACTACAAATGCTCATATAATCTTATGGGAGGATTGTGGATGAAATGAATGAACTGGCGACAGGTCCTCTTTAATGGCAGATGACACCTCCCTATAATACAATGCGGATTTGGTGATATTTTGCTAATGTTTTAAGATGGCCTAACAAGTAATATTCCATTAGCGCGCCCTTGACGATTTATTCCACATCATCCCCATGCATAATTTACAATTGCGTTTTGTAAGACAGACACTTCAACTCCATTCGGCTTTATAGAGGTCTTCGGGAAGACGGAAATGATCTCGCTCGTCTCGTAGGTAGTCCATTTAGCATGAGACGAGGGAACGCGGGCTGATGGCGAAAATAAAACCTCAAACCCTTACAGAACTATTATAAACACATCGCGCGCAGGAATTAATGGCAAGCGGCGCTTTTAAAGCCTCTCCTAATCATTGTCATAATGGCGCCGGCCCATTATCAGATCTGAGTATTGTGATGACATTAAAAGCGCGATGAGGGCCCAGCCGCGGTGTTGGGCGATCCGTCTTTGTTGTGCGCTATTTGAAGTACCTCTGTGACACCGTTAGGATTAATCCGTCATTGCGGACTCGGCACTGCGGGGAGGGGGGGGGGGGGGGGGGAGGAGGGTGAATGAAGGCTGTAGAGGTGAATATATTAATTGTGTATAAATATCAGATGGCATTCAAGGTCAGGCCAAAAAATACTGGCAGGTCCCGGGCTGTAAAAAATACACAAGATCATAAAATTACATCATAAAATCGAGCTCCTGGCCTCGATCCAGGGTGGAATTTAAAGCAAATCAAATAAGGGTATTTGAAGAGCATTTCAAATAGGTCAACGCAATGGAACGCCGAATGACACCCCCCACCCCTCCCCCCTCTTCGTTTATCACTTTAATGCGTTCGGTAGCAATTGTAATTATTTTTTTTGGTATTTTTTTGTGTGTGCTTTCGCCGTCAATACGGCGCGGCGTTCTCAGCACATTGCTGAAGGCGAGCCTCCCCTGTCCTCTGCAGGAACATGAAAGTTTACAGGGAGAATGTAGAGTTTAATGATTTCAAACAAACAAGTGCTGAAGTGTTTTCTGGAACCGGTCCAATAGCCTCCCTGCGGAGTGAGTTTCTACGCCCGCCCGCGTCTGGGTTAGAATAGGTAAGTATAATGTTAAAAAAATGTAAAAAGTTCAAGTTACATTAGTATTGCAGACTTTGCATAATATAGCACAATAGGAAATGCAAAGGGGTCGCCCAGAGGTGGCACTTAAAGGGCTTCATTTATAAAAGTACCATCTGGTAAGTGCACTTGTAGGATAGGTGCAGTACGGCCAATGGCCACTAGATGTAGCTCTGGCCTGGGGAGACTCTGTGTCCCAGGAGAGCTGATTTATAGGGGGCGCCCGAGAGGGGAAAGGGTGGAGTACGGGAGAGTGCACAAGTCTGGGACTGTATGCAGAGTCTCTGCAGAGAAGACTGATTCTGAGACATAGGTTGGTCCATGGAAAGGACAGGACCAGGCCTAGGACTATGTAGAACTACAGAAATTCCCCAGTTTCCCCTGGAGGGGGGAAACCACTGAGCTAAGACCAACCTGGATGGGATTCTGGAGAATATGGAAGTGATGTAAGACTGACAATATTTGCCAGTGGGCCTTTGGCCCAAGCAAGCCGTGGACTCTGGGCTTCACCTGGGCTGTTCTTCTCTCTCTCTAATATGTATCACCATGCAAGTAACAAGAGGTGTGCCGTCATCCCACTCGGGGATGGCTGAAACGTATACTTTATGCCATGTTCATCCTTTCAAGTAAAATCAAGAAAAGACTATCTGGTTCTTCTCCCTCCAACCTCTGAGAAGGAGGGGTTCTGCAAGAGTGTGATGTTGGACTGTATCGTGGCTGTAACCGTCCTGAGGAGGGTAGGTGTGCAAAGGGGCTATGCCCGACATAGGGTGCCCTTCATGGTGGCCTTTCTTCCTAGGGGTAAGGGAGCGCCGAAGAGCGCAGAGGCGGTGGAAGCCATGAAGGCCCTGTGTGCGCAGTACTACACGTGTGGGAGTTGTTTGCACGAGGCCAGAGCCGAGGCCCCTGAGCGTGGGGGTGCCTGGTGTCGTGTTGCATACACGGGGTTACACAAAGCCAACCCAAAGGGAACTCACACGCAACACCCTAAGAGTGAACCCCGCCAACACACTGGCCTACTGCGAATTGGGAGGCAGGGGCTTAGCGTTGTCGGCATGAAACAGGAAGTGCTGTTACTGGTGGGATTCAAAGGTAAGAAACTTTGCAACAGATTCACAAAAAATGGTTTGAAGCGTATGTATCATAAATAATAAACTAGATAGTGGGCTCTTAGACAGTAATCCTATGGCTTGCATATTAGGTTAGCTTGAGCTTCAATTGGATTGTTCATCTACCTGAAGCTACCTAGATTGGCTACAGGTCAGGTAGATGGTCAATACAATTGGATTGGTCATCTACCTTAAGCTACCTAGATTGGCTACAGGTCAGGTAGATGGTCAATACAATTGGACTGGTCATCTACCTAAAGCTACCTAGACTGGCTGCAGGTTGGGTAGTTGGCCAATACAATTGGACTGGTCATCTACCTAAAGCTACCTAGACTGGCTGCAGGTTGGGTAGTTGGCCAATACAATTGGACTGGTCATCTACCTGAAGCTACCTAGATTGACTACAGGTCAGGTAGATGACTAATACAACTAGAATGGTCATCTACCTAAAGCTGCACCAATAGGAGAAACCTTGCAGGTCCAGCACTTTCATTCCACTTCTTTCTAGAACATCTATTGTTGGTCTCATATTCTTAGCTTGTAGAGAAGGGTTGTCTATCACCCTCCCCTTTTGTCAGTGTGGAAGGAGGAAGTCAATTCTAATATTAGAATGGAGAAGCTTATGCACCAGTAGAGGGGAGTGTCCCAAAAATGTCAAAAATGTGGCCAGGGTGGCTACAAAGACCTGAAGTAGCAGCAGCCGATATTAACCCTTAGTGGATGACTCGGCTGAGACACAATGTTAACGAAGATTGCATGCAAGTGGGAAACTCTGCTCTATTGTGACAGATGTGTGTAACGGAGAGGGCGAGCGCTGTACTCAGGGATTATCGGAGACGTGGTAATTGCATCGCTCAGTGTTTGTAACAAAAGGCAACAAAGTAGAGGTCGGGTAGCAGATATTTATTCCGCATTGTTAAGACCTTGACAGATATTTTACCTTTGTAGAGTGCACACATTAGATTACAGTATATGGCTCCACTGGGTTCCTCAGCTCAATGACATTGTACTCCATGGATCTTTATGCTCTTTATACGGTGGATGCGACAGCATTGTGTTTTATTCTTTCTTCTTTGTTTGTTGAAACTTGTTATTTTAAAAAAAATATGTTTCTTCTTTTTTATATTTTTTATCTAAAGTGATATTAAAACCCAAAGGTTTGCAAGCTTTTTCAAATGCTGATGAAATGAATGCTGCTCCTCGATGTTTAATAGTTTTAGTTTCCTGCAGAATCAGCTGGTCTCCTGAGCACTGGTCCTGATTAGTATCGGTGCCAATGCCGAGTATTTGGGCGAGTACGCGTACTCGCTCAAATGCTCCGATGCCTGGCCCGATACGTCCGGTATCAGGAAGCTGAGCAGCGCGTCATTACATGCTGCCCGGCTTCCTGAATGGCCGGGAAGCCGGCTCCATGCTCTCTCATCACTTGTGAAGAGGGAGCATGGAGCTGGCTTCCCGGCCAATCAGGAAGCTGGGTAGCGTGTAATGACTCGCTGCTCGGCTTCCCGATTGGTCGGGCAGCTGACCAATCAGGAAGCCAGGTGCCGTGTAATGACGAGGCGCCCGGCTAATTGGCCGTGAATGGGGTGACGAGAGATCATGAAGCCAACTTCCCGGCCAATCAGGAAGCCAACTCCATGCTTTCTCGTCACCGGGTCATCACACGCGCCCGGCTTCCTGATTGGCCAGAAAGCCGGCTCCATACCATCACCTGGTGACAAGAAGCATGGGGACGGCTTCTCTGCTAAGCGGGAAGCCGGGTGGCGAGTCATTACTGGCTTCCTTAATGGGACTTCCAGTATCGGTATCCGTGACTACCGGAAAAAATATCGGTACTTGTACTCGATACGGAAAAAACAGTATCGGTGCATCCCTAGAAAGAAACCACCTTAAAACAGGGCACCAGGGCTCAGGGGATCAGCTGATTCTACAAAAAATTATCAAGAAGCAGCAGCCATTGTAAGTGATGTAAACAATATTCAAAACACATTTTTGACTTTATTGACTTTATTACTACTATAAAAAAAAAAACGACAAAACGTTTTCACTATAAATAATGGAGATGTGTGTATTAATCTGTGCACTTAGCTGTCTGCCCGGAGTTCGGCTTTAACATACCGGGAGTTCTCCGAGCAGTTCTAATAAAGCAGAAGTCCCAATAATGGAAACCTGTGTGACCGGCTCTCAGCTCCCCCTCTCTCTCACAATATTCGGAGTAACAGAATCAATGTGACAAGATCGCGGTCATCACTTCCAACTGTTACATGCTGTGACAGCAATACTGTGCCTGCCAAGCAGAGAAAGCTGCGAGTTTGCAACTCCATGAAAGTAATTTAAAACAAAGCTTATAGAACTCTGCTGCTTCCATCTGTTCGTATAACCCAATTCCATGTCATCAAATGATATCCCCCCCTTATATGAAAAAATAAAGACGCTGCTTGTCCGGTCCCCAGTTCTTTAACAGCCATACACATGTGCAGGGGCGTAAATATAGACCATGGGGCCCCATAGCAAACCCTTGACTGATGGATTCGTCAATTTTCTGTCCCTCCGTTAAAACCCCAATAAACACACGGACTGCGCGACGTGGATTTTTTTTTTTTTCCAAAATAGTTTTTATTTGGTTTTACAAAGACATTATGCACTTTCAGTGCCATAGCAGAACAGTTGAAACAGCAATAATCATACAGCTTCCATTAAGCAAAGAAAAAGAAGAGAGAAAAGTCACGGTTGTGACTTGCATGATCAACATCACATTAGGTCTCGATATTATTAGAATTAAAGATGGTTTGTAAGAGAGAGATCACAAAGAAAGAAAGGAAAGGACAAGAGGAGTAAGATAAGGCGAGTAAAGTAGAGCGAAGAGGAGAACACTTCTCACAGCATTATGTCTTAGGGGACCACCATTTCCATTTTTTGTGGAATGAGGTTAGGGTACCACTTTTGAGTGCATGTAGTCTCTCAAGCTCGTAGTGCAGATCAAGAGTTTGGTGTGTTTCACGCAAGGAGACACTATCTGGGCTTCTCCAGTGCCTCACAATTGTGAGCTGGGCTGCTAGCAGTGTGTGGACGACCAGTGCTCGGAAGGGCACCGGGAAACGATCGACTCCTATGAGTAGAAGTCCAAGCGCTGGGTCGGGATTGGTAAGGCATCCAGTCGCTGCCGATATCCATCGAAAAATGCCGTTCCAGTAGCTCGTCAGTGACTTACATCTCCATAAAACATGGAGAAGGGTACCAATCTGCCCGCACTCCCTCCAGCACAACCCGGAGGCTGAGAGGTGGTTCCACACCTGGGCCGGCACCTGAGGCCAAGCTGCCAGGAGGGAGGGTAAGGCGTGTGAAGTTTGTATGTATCTGTAGTTGTCTTTCTCAGTCAATCCATATTTCAAGATAAGGTGTGGGAAAGGCAGCATATGGGAGTCTTGCAGCAGGTCTTGGACTTTCTCTATGCCCTTTTGTGACCACTGTTCGTGTGGGAAATATGGGATGAGGAGTGTTAGTACTGATATAGGTATCGGGGGAGTGACCAGTCGGTCCGAAGGGAGCTTGTGATGCATGGCTACTCGCCAAGCCTGTATGGTTGTGCGAATGGGAAGTGAGTACTCGGTCAGTGGGGTGGAAGAGTACGAGTTGAGGAAGGCTAGGGAGTGCAAGGAGGATCCCTGGACCGCTACGCTTTCTAGGACAGGCCATAGTTTGTCTCCCGTGGGGGTTAGCCATGCCTGTAGCTGCGCTAGTGTGGCCGCCAAGTAGTAGTCCTTGAGGTCCGGGTAACCGGTGACACCAACTTTGGGGTTTTTAATTAGAGATGAGAGGGAGCACCTGGGTTTCTTATTTAGCCAAACAAATTTGGACAGAGCAGTCTGTAGGTATTTAAAGTAGCTGCAGGGTATGGGGATGATTAAAGTGCGGAATAGATATAGGAGCTTGGGGAGGATAAGCATTTTGAAAGCTGCTAGTCTGGCTGTCCAGGATAGGTAACCCCTACCCAGCGCCCGGAGCTCAGATCGAAATCTATCTAAAAATGGGGAAAAATTGCAATTAAAAAGCTTATTCGTCGAGTCGGGTATGTTTGTCCCCAAATAGGGAATACTAGTGGTCGTCCATTCAAAGGAGTAGTTATTCTGTAAGGCACTACTGGTAGTCAAACCCACATTAATACACATAGCATTGCATTTACCAACATTAAGCTTATAGTAAGATACCTTGCTAAAGGCTGTCAGGATCTGCATAGCCCTCCGCAGGGAAGACTCCGGATCCACAAGGGTCAAGAGAACATCATCTGCGAATAAAGTGATCTTCTGTGGGGGGAGGGTGGGATGTGCACTGATCCCCTGGACCTCGCAGTCAGTCCTCAGGGCCTCAGCGAGGGGCTCAATCAACAGATTAAATATCAATGCGGACAGGGGGCATCCCTGTCTTGTACCATTAGTAATTGTGAACGGCGACGACAAGCCCCCAGATGTGAACACCCGAGCAGAAGGATTCGAATATAAGGCCATAATCATGTCAAGGATTCGTTTGTCGAAACCAAACTTCAGGAGAACACTCCGGAGGTAGGTCCAGTTGACCCTGTCGAACGCCTTCTCAGCATCCAAGGCTAAAAACAGAGAAGGCGTCCGAGCCAATAGATCTTTAACCCGCCTAGTGGCGTCCGGAGCCTCTCGACCAGACGTGAATCCCTTCTGATCTAGGTGTAATAAGGACGGCATTATGTCGTTAAGACGGTGGGCTATTAACTTGGCATAGATTTTCACGTCCGAATTTAGTAAGGAGATTGGCCTGAAGTTTTGTGGTTGGTCCGGAGTCTTCCCTGGCTTTGGGATTGTAACAATTAAGGCGCTTAACATTTCAGCAGGAAACGAGGCAGAGGCCGCTGCGGCATCGTAAACCTGGAGGAGGTAGGGGCTAAGTGTAGGAGTAAATAGTTGATAGTATTCATTGGAGTACCCATCCGGGCCCGGGGATTTGTTATTAGGCATGGATTTTATGATTTTAGCCACCTCCGCCTCAGTAAAGGGGGATTGGAGCTTTTCTGATTGGGGAGGCGTCAGTGAAGGTAGGTGAAGTGAGCGAAGGAATTCTTCAATTTCAGGACGTGAGGGTTGGTACAGCCCTTCCTCGTCCTGTAGATTGTATAGGGATTGATAATAGGTAGACATGTGCACCAGCAAAAAATTAGTTTAGTTTAGTTTCGTTTTGAAAAAAAGTTTAGTTTCGTTTAAAAAAAAAAAAAAAAAATTCGTAAGGAATCCTGTGCTTTAACATCTACTCTATAGCCTTTGTACTGTAAGCATTGAAGCATTTGATATATATGAATGCAATATGTAGCATTTGACAGCTGAGAATGTCAAATGGGCGGAGCAAGCCATGACGTCATGGCTCGCTCTCCCCATCTGTTGACACAGACTTCATTTTTTGAAGGCTTCAGCAATATCTTGGGGATGGTATAGTTTATGATAATCTCAGCGCATTAAGTAGCCTTTCCCGCACATGGAAGAAGTGGATGCAGAGGAGGGTGTCCGTAAGGTAGGTGTGTGGGTTTAGGCAGGCGGTGGATGCGGTCGATGGTGAGGTCGGGTGGGGAGACATGGATGAGAAGTGCCGCCGCCGCCATATTGTGAGGCCCTAGGCTGAGACCACCGGAAGAAGTCCGTCACCTTGCGGGGTCTCGGGCCGTTCCTTCGTTTGCGGAACATGACCGGGGATGTCTCCAAGTGTCGGTGGTAAGTGAAGGAGCCGGTATGTCTCCCGCTTGTCGCTTTAAAGTGTGCCCAGGCCTGTGTGTGCACGGAGCTCTTCTCCTAAGCTGCCATCATGCACGCCAGTCGGCCACGCCCCCGCGCGACATGGATTTTAACGGCCACAGCAGCCCTTTTATTAAACAAACAACTTTAACAATAACCAAAGTAATAAATCGAATAATATACAAAATAATACTTTAAACGATTGTTGACCTGAGAAGAGGTCTTTGGGTGCCCGCCAGCCCAAAAAGGCCTCTCATAACACTCCGCCTGTGTCCCCAGCCGCACCACAACCAGCTCGAGGACACTTACTCCTTCTGGGTTCCCAAGGGGCCAGGCCCCGCCCTTTACAAATCCGCACACCAACAGGGGGAAGCACCCATACCAGCTGAGGGACCCCCATTTTTGTAATGAACTCCGATTTTGTAGACCCCCCAAAGAGCCCCTAACCCGCCAAGCTGCCGTGACAAAAGAAACCCCCCCCAAACCCCATAACCACAAAATTCAGGGAAGGAGGGTGGGACAACCTGCTTCCTTTGTCGATTTCCAGAAAGAGGACGTCCCTCAGCCCTCGCAGTTCCTTCCCATGCGGCTCCTCCCGGACACCTGACTCCCACGTCCAATCAGGTAAGAGCAGCTATTCCCATTTTATTTTTAACCCTTTCTCCCGGGACTATTCCTCCCCCCAGTCATGTAGCCCCTCCGCTTAGTCTCTCCGTGTCTGTCTTTAAAATCTAAATCAAGGACAGGTAGCAGGAGAGCTATCTGCATAGTCTCGTCCTGTACATCCCGATATTAACTCTTGTCGATTGCAAATGCAATAAGGGGTAGCGTGTCAACAGCAACTTCAGCAATCCTTCATGGGGCCCCCTTCCACCTCCAGGCCCCATAGCAGCCACATGGGCTGCTATGGCTATTGTTACGATTTATGCTAAAAATCTACAGTGCAAGCATGGGGCCACTTTTGTTTCAATTTGTGGTCATTCTGCCTCTTTAAAGTTAAGATGATCTGTTTGCCAAGAGTGCAGAAAATGTATAATTCCTTGCCTGGTCTAGGAGATCACTACAGCAGAGTCACACACCACTCAGGCAGGTACAATCAATGCCAGAACACCTGAAATTAACCAGATAAATGCCAACTATAATCCAGCCAGACTGACTACAGCCCCGGCAACCACTACATTTCTAGTAGCGACCTCACAAAGGTGGTAGGGACTACAGGTCACAACATGTACAGTATGGGCTCCATTAGATTTGAGACTTGATACAACAAAGCTGACCTCAGCAATTCTATAATATCAGTTCTCACATTTGTTATTTTCCAGCACCAGAGTACTGTTTCTCGCTTCATGTTTATTCAAAGAGCACGAAAACCGCCATAAAGGAACGAATATATGAAACCACCAATAACAGTCTAATACTTTTCTTTTACCGGAAAATGTGCAGCATGCTTATATACGGCGCTTCACATTCAGAATTCCAATATTTACAGAGGAACGTATTTTATGTTATAGAAGCGATAGCTGTTACATACTCTGTGTTCCTTCCGAATAATAACAGTCGTAAGAAGTGCCAGATATTCAGACAATCTGCACATAGGCAAGGAAACACACGTGCCAATGTGTTTTCTGTACATTTCATGGCAGAGATACAAAGTTGAACTTCTGTTAATGTAAAAAATTGTACATGGAAAATAAATCTGATGCTAGGTCTGCTTTCATTTTTACATATAAACATATATTACAGAGAGCCTCCATAACCAGGTCCGGATTTCCCACAAGGCCACCGAGGCCCGGCTTCGGGGCGGCAGAGCGCAGAGGGGACCTTGTGGGGAAGTTGCGGGCGCCGGTGTAAGGTGCGGGCTGCAACTCCTCCCCCCAGGCCTCAGATACTTCCTCCCGCGTCCTGTTAATGTGGATTGACGTCGGAGGAAGTAGCCGTCTACCTTGCTATCACACAGGGGCTTGTTATCTCCTGTGTGATAGCAATAAAGTTTGGTGGAAAAAAAATGACATTGATGAAAAAATTATATTAAATAGAAAAATAAAAAGGTGATTAAAAAGTAAAAAATAAGAAAATAATTATAAAATATAAACAATAATAAGATAAAAACTTTAAAACCATAACGCTCAGTTTACAAAGCTTACTGATAAGAGGGTCCAGCACTATCTCAACATTTGTTGGCTGTATCTGCATTAAGAAGCTGGGTTCTGTCTCCGCTGTATATAAGGTACACCAGGGCTGGGCAAACTCCAGCCCTCCGGAGAATACAGCTACAGCTCGCAGTATACTGAGACGCCGCAGCTGAAACGGATCCCGACTATTGTGCCGGAATCCGCCCAGCTGCGTGAGTGACAGCTGGCTCTGCCTACCTAAAGGCAGAGCCAGCTGTACCCGCCCCCTCCCCCGTCCGTTCCGCCAGTCAGCGCTGGCAGATCGGAGTGGGGAGAATCCAGCCCCTCCCCTGTCACGGCAGAGAGCCGTGACAGGATCGAGAGGTGAGTGAACGCCGGTATGTGTTCGCTCACCTCTCGGTCTACTGAGCCGACCTGTGACAGTCTCATTGTCACAGGTCGGCTAGAACTATGAGGTGAGTGAGAAGCACTCACCTCACAGTTCTCCTTTAAGCGCGATCCTTAAAACACAAAGGGAAAGTTTTGCATTTTTCATGTCACGCTGATGGGCTACCAGCTACCAGTTTGTGCAGCACGCCTTGATTTCAAAGACGTGGGTGGAACCTATTTCAACACGCTAGTTAGCGTTCCATTGTTATGGTTACTCGTTCATAGATCACGCATTCGCGATCGGCTCTCTTTCCTCCACGTATTAGGCATTTTGACCCGCTGTACACACGGCATTTTCACCGGTGGGCGGGATCTGCCTCTCTACATATTATTTGGTTAATCAAGGCGTGCGATTACTATGGGGACCTCGACGGCTGGACGCCGCAGCCACGCCAGCGTTGTCCGATCTTTTTTGTTGAGGTATTTTCTACCCTTTTACCATTCCTAATCCATCGGTAGCATTGGCTGGGATGTTTTCTCACATGGGTCTGCGTGCATAGTCAGCATTCAGCTGTGTATCATTTCCAATTTGGTGGGTGTGACGTCATCATGACATCAATGACCATTCCGACTGCTTGATTCAATTTGATCTGTTTGTCTATATAGTGTGGTGTGATTTTGAACGCTATGTCATTGCTGAGCCTGAGGAAGGGGACCCTGCGTGGCCCTGAAAGTGCTAGTTCTGGTGACATGATGTTCCAATAAACGAACACTTTGGACTTCAACACTATTGGTGTCCTGGTGGCATCCGTTTATTTTGTACTGATTGACGGCGCCATCCGTGGTCACTGCGAGCACCCCCCCTTATCTAATTTGGGGCTTCCCGGTAAGGAGTGCGGCAAGGTATTTCTACATTTGTTACAAAGGGAAAGTCAGATGCACGGTTAGCGTGACCGCCAGGCCTTTTTTTTTTTCTTTTTTGGATTCCCGGATGATGATTACGGCTGTCTGCTGAATACATTCTTTGTATTTAGCCGTGGTAAAGACGGCATTCAAGTCATGTTCAAGGTCAATCCACTTATGTTCCGTAATTAGAGAAGACATATTGAAATGAAGCGGATCTCGGCTACATCACACTCCAAACCTCATTTATCAGCCGGCCGGTTATGACAAACATTTTCGGCAATTAATGATTCTCCCCGCCGACATGTTTATGCACTTTGCAGTTTAAAGTGACAACGTCTTGGCTTCTTGAGGGGTTTAACGAACCGACTGAACTTGTTTGGCCAAGGTTGGATTTCCCAATGGAGTTGTCAAGCCCGCCACGCAGCAAGTGTGTGACAATAGGCAGATGGGTCAGACGTGGATGTGGAAGAATAGGGAATATACTGTAGCTATAAGCCTTGTCCTGGCAGCCATTAGAAGTTAGTGTGTCTCTTGACATAACCTTTTTTTAAAGATTTTAGATAGAATAGGGAAGGGTTAGTGTTGGAATACACATTACTGTGTTTATAGCAACAACTTCTGCACTATACAATTTTGGTCAATAGATGGCAGTGTTTATAAGTTCTGGCTTCCTTCCTGTTCACAGAGCGCAGCAGTGACTGGTCTTTATTACAGGAGGGGACGGAGAAAAGACCAGTCACCCTGCACATGGAGAGAGAGCAGAAGTGACCGCTCTTTATTTCAGGAAGCTCCTACTACTACAGGCTACCTGCACAAAACTACAGGAGGGGGGGGGGGGCGGAGTCATCCTGCACAAGGAGAGAGAGCAGCAGTGACCGGTCTTTGTTACAGGAAGCTGCTGCATAGAGGCAAAATGCAAGAATTGTTTCATGCTGGATTAGTGCACGGATCCACGTGGCCACTAGTTGGAGCATAGGTATTTCTGATGCTCCTCGGCTCCATCTAGTGGCCATACAGTGCAGCAAATCACGTTCGCACAGTGAAACGCCATGCGAGCAGTTTATAAATTATCCCCCAAGATTCAACTAAGAGTTCACATGACTCTCTTTTATTTACATAATATTTGTTTCAGCTTTAAGAAACTCTGGTTGGAATTCTGCTTTAATACCTTCGCTTGTTCTTATTTTGTCCTGCGATTAGAGACACAACTTTCCCCACTCCAAAAGGAAAAAAAAATCAAAAAGAAAAAAAAGCTAAACCTGTAACTTTCTGAAGAACGCTGTAGATATTTTCCCTCTATAGCAAAGCACACGTACAAAGCAAATGGCCGTTATTAAGTTGTCATATTTTCTTGTTAGCTAATCACATAAATCAGACATTTCTGTGAAGACACAGTTTGCATCGGGGTCAAGGTGGTGGAACACAAATCCACAACTCTCCTTTCACAACAGTTTGCAGCTGGAGGTCAGACAGGATAACAGACAGAAACGTCAAGCTGTCGAGAATTTGCCAATTAAGATGATCTGAGCGTTTGAGCAATTTTACCAAAAACCACTCAACTTGATTTGCGGGAATAAGCAACTGATGGGTTAAGCGCGTTGCTCCGTCAAAGCCATTTATTTTTGGTGGAGGCGTATTAGGATGGGACTTTTAAAGTTCAACTCCACGCAGGCAGGTAAATACACAATATTGCTTGTGCTGCTAGAGCAGGGCTAGGAAACCTCCGGAAGTGCTGAAACCTCAAATCCCCTCATGCCTGTGGACAGGACCGGATTTACTCTCACTGCTGCCCCAAGGCCAGGTTCCTCAAAGGGCTGCATACAATGTCGCCGAGATCACTTATACAAAACAAGCAGTGGCTTCCCCCACGAAGCAGGGCTAAATGTAGAAAACAGCTACCTGCCCGGGCATCGGGAGATAGGAATTCCACACCCCTGCTGCCTCTCTACTCCCTGCTGCCCCGTGGCCGGGCTTTGATTGGCCTTGTGGGAAATCCGGCCCTACCTGTGGAAGTCATGTCTGTGGCTGTCAGAGTCTTGGGGTTCCATGTGAGCTGGAGTGCTGAGGTTGCCTAACCCTGAGATAGAGGATTTATGATTCTGTTCAACCAGTCCACTAGCACAGCCAAGTCTTGGACTGCTCCTCAGACAACACTGCAGCTGAGCAAGGTAGCCTGGTCTAGTACCCGCCCCAGCCTGTGACTGGACAGTGAAGGTTTAGGTGCATATTGATGGTGTCATTCCAGTGCACTCCCCTCCTCTAAGCATGGTCAGTATTAGGCTAACAAGCAGTGGAGCTTTGACTGGCTCAGAATGCTGCCTCTTCCTCTCCCGGTTTATAGCTCTGCTGCATTTTAGTTTACATTAAGCCGACTAATGTACTGGTACTAGCTGTATGACACAAACACACGGAGTCATTTATTATATTTTTCTATATTTTTCTATATCTATTTTCAGTTCAGCTAATAGCTTCAACATTCAGATGTCTTTCCCTGGAAAAGTTTGGAGATCTTGGGTTTTAGCCTCTTTTCCTCTGACCTCTAATTTCTATCACTTTATGAAAGAGTGATACTGATCTGAACTTTAACACCTTGACCCTGATGCAAATTGTGTGTTAGAAGTTGTTTTTTTTAGTAAAGGGTAATGCGTAACTGTTCCTATAATAAGGCAGCTTCAGGTGGCATCTCATTGGGTCACATGGGAGGAGGGTTGTCAGGTGTGACTGCTGCCCCCATTCCGGCCACAGCGCCCCAGGTAAGCTCTTAGCAACCTGTGACGCTCTGGCTGGCATCCCGCCCAGCTGATGTCACCGGTTGGCAGGAGCTGAGTGGAACGCCCTGGTTGGTGTCCCACCCAGCCGATGTCACCGGTTGGCAGGAGCTGAATGGAACGCTCTGGCCGGCGTCCCACCCAGCTGATGTCACTGGTTGGCAGGAACTGAGTGGAACGCTCTGGCCGGCATCCCACCCAGCTGATGTCACTGGTTGGCAGGATCTGAGTGGAACGCTCTGGCTGGTGTCCCACCCAGCTGATGCCAATGGTTGGCAGGATCTGAGTGGAACGCTCTGGCTGGTGTCCCACCCAGCTCCTGGCAACCAGTGACATCAGTGAGCTAGGTGGGTTGCCATGCACCAGTAGCTGCCAGTTTCCCAAACATGCGCTCTACGAGCCAACATCCACCCCTTCACAGAATGTGCACCAAGAGCAACTAATCCCCTCCTGGAGCATGCATCATGATCCCCCTCCCAACCTTCCCTGTTTTGCTCCTTGCAGTTTAGAGAAGTTGTGGGCATCGTAGCCATTGCAAAAGGCTATAATAATTGATAGTTGATAATATACTTATAAATAAAACATATGAGGAAAACCACATATGGTAGCAGTAAGGTGTCATCTAAGTAAATGTGGCAGTATAAACCCTGTGCAGCCCCCTGGTCTACTTCTGTGACACAGCAAGGAGCCTACAGTGGCCAGTCATAGGGATATATTTTCGGCATATTGACATGGCTCAGAAATTGTTTTTCCTATGACCAGGAGCAAGGGGACCTATGGGGTGGCTTGGAGGACAAGAGGTTTACCTGAATGAAAAGCGGCAGCCGCAGGTGTGTTGTGGGGGAGCTGTATTCCCTGTAGGCATTTTCTGGGATAAAATTGATTGAACCTTTTAATTAGCTCATTTTCATGCCCTGCTTCGGAACTGCTTGGTGATGTATAGACGTTTAAAAGTTTAAATGCAAAGGTAGATTTCTCATTAATCTTCCCCACACAACTCCCTATAACGATGGCACAAGCTAATTATTCCATACAGTTGATTAAAATTGCAGATAACCTTAGACATTGCAGCAGGAATAAAAAAAAAATCTGTAATTTCGAGGCAAGGCCAAGCGAAGATGTTGTGAAATTATGCTAACTCAATGTAACCTTGGGTCAAACGTGATTAGAACATAATTACTCTCTGAGGTTGACGACACTGATAGATATTTCTCTATTCAAGACGCCAACCTATCATGACCATTTACTGTTAATCTGCATTGTGTTTGACTGTATAGATTTCAATGGATAATTGCTAGATTGGTGAGGTCTTTGGGTGATCCAAGATCATTCATGTTCGTGTTTATGAATAGTAGTGGAACTTCTTCTCAGTCCTCATGTTCTGTAAACAAACACAGGAAATATACAGATGTTGGTTCTCCATCCACAATGTTAGGTTTGTGTTGCTACAGGGCATAAGGAAGCTTCCCAATAAAGGATGGGAATGGGTGTCCAGCATTGTCAACAGGGCCGGATTTCCCACAAGGCCAACCAAGGCCCGACCTTGGGACAGCAGGGAGTAAAGGGGCAGCACGGGTGGCAGAGCAAAATGTACAGCGGGAAAGCCACCGCTTGTTTTGTACAAGTGTTCCCAGAGATGTCGCAGAGATCACTTGTATGCAGCCTATAGGTCTGCCATTCTCCATGGGGGGT
>NW_017306274.1:626048-629038 GCF_000935625.1 Nanorana parkeri
GCCCTGATTGTCAACTATATATAGTGACTATATATGGTATACGTGTGTTTAGTCATCACTGAAACTGCTACCTGATAACCAGCCAGAGAGATAACTTTCCCCTTGGACGAGGTATCTGACTTATAAGCTTAAAGTAGAAGTGAAGTCACATTATTTTTTAGTGTTGGATAGAGTAAGGGAGGGTTATACCCCTGTCAGCTTTTTTGTCATCTGTGTCCCATTGGGGAGATTTCACTTCCTGTCCAATAGCTACAACCGGAGGGGAGAGGAAATCCCTCTAAACAGAGGGAAATTATTGGGGGTTCAGCAGGGGTCTCCCGATTTAGTGTCCCCAGTAGAGGATTTCTCATCTATTCCTGTTGCGGTGACATCCCAAAGTTTGAGATTTTCTTTCACTTTGAGTGATAAGTCACCAGGTCATATAGAAAGGATGAAACAGACAGCAATTAAAACTTGACAGGGGTTCTAATCCCTCTCCACTCTGTCTACTGTAACTGCTTGCCGTCCACCTATTGTAAATAAATGGCCAGATAGCTTGCACTGGAGTGCGGGTGGATGGTTTTAAACTTTGGGGAACTTTGAACATTTTTTACAGCCAGCGATGCCTGTTGCATACAAGCATTCCCGTGGCTATAGAGCCGCCCAATCGCTTGTATGGTGCTGGGGAAGTGTGTGCTGCCCCTGCCAGCTATCTCGGGCTCTGCTGTCCCCCATGCCAGTCCGGGATCAGCACAGCAGGTCTGTTTACATTGATCAGAGGCAGATCAGCACTCCTCCAGCAGCTGATCTCCTTTCTGATCACTGAAAGCGGAAGTAATGTGTATTACACCACTTCTGCTTTCAGCTTGTCATTTCTCCGGCTGCTGCAGCCGGGAAGAAAGCTGGTGAAACACGTTCTCTGCTTCATCAGCTTCTTTGGGGTCCCAAGGTGACATTAGGAGTCTAATAGACAGCACAGATATTCACTATATGTGCTATCACATAGGGGGATAACAAGCAATAAAGTTAAGTGTAAAAATACTAAAAAATATATAATAATCACATATAGAAAAAAAAAGACATTAAAAAAACAAAAAAAGTTTTTAAAAGTCCCCCCGCCTCCACAATGCAAACAACTGTCGGGTACGTCTACATGCTTAAATGAATTTTACCATTTTGAAGATTTCCCTTCACTTCTTGTCTGATAGTCATAACAGGAAGTGAGCAAAAATAAAAAAAAAGACAACATAACCCTACACAAGGATCTAACCCGTCTTCACATCATCCAAAATGTTTTTGGTTGGAGCTTTACAAAATCCTCAAACAGACTAAAGCTTAATATATATATAGAAAGTACCATTGGGCAACATAACTTATTTTGATGATGACCAAAGAAATTTATTTCATGTAATCTGTTTTTCCAAAGGGCTATTCTTGCCTTCCAGGGCTGCTGCGGAAACATTGCACCATGAAAGACAAGGTCAGATTTGATTTGGGGGCAGAATGTTTGGTGGGGTCCATCTTTATGTTCCAAAATACCTCCATTCAGTGCGTAAGGCCAAAGGTGTGAAATGAACAGTGTAGTCTACCAATGTATACCTTTACTCAGTGCACTGCCGTAAACAAGAGATCTCTTTTTTTTACCCTATTCTGGAAAGTCACCTTACCATGTTAGTTGACTGTCTGGCCCAGCTTCCATTTTCTGATTACTACTCACTTCATCTCTTTGCAGACAAGTTTTTTAGTGCCCCTGGAGACAAGGAACACACCACTGGTCTTGCTTGTAAATGTATGAACCTTGTAAAAAAATAACATCTTGATCCAGAGATCAGACACAAACTTGAATGAGGTTAAAGGTTTTGCATCATCATTCCCTTTTGGATCTTTATGAATTGCTAGTGGTACATGCACTGTGATGTAGCACCTTTCACAATAAAACTCCTTTATGATCTCCATCAGGTCTACATCAGGTCAATAGGATCCTCTAGGACAGTGGTTCTCAACCTGTGGGTTGGGACCCCTTCGGGGGTCGAATGACGATTTGCCAGGGGTCGCCCGGGAGTCTCCCGCTATTAGATAGCGGCTCCCGGGCGCCTAGGAGAGAAACACTTTCTCCAGAGCAGCGTAAACCTTTTTTGTCTGACATTGGGGGTCGTAGGCTGCCGTTAGTCAGAATAAAAAAAAACACCCTAGGAATGCATAGTTAGGTTCCTATTGGCTATTTCACTTTGCAATAGCCAATAGCAAACTAGCTATTGCACCCGCCCTCTGCTGCTGCCAATCAGCAGAGGGGGACCTGAAGTTCTCCATAAGGTCCCCACTACTGATTGACAGCAGCAGAGGGCGGGTGCAATAGCTAGTTTGCTTTTGGCTATTGCAAAGTGACATAGCCAATAGGAATCTAGCTATGCATTCCTAGGGTGTTTTTTTTTTTGTTTTTTTATTCTGACGGCGTACACCAGTGGTTCTCAACCTGTGGGTTGCTGTGTGATTTCTACTGTACTAGGTGAGAGTCCTCCTCAGCCCTCTCCTAACGCAGCAGTGTCAGTTCTCACACCAGATGTCGCTGCAGCAGCCGCGTCATTCCTAAATTTTACCGTTGGGGGTCACCACAACTTGGCAAATGTTACCAAGGGGTCCTGGCCCTAGAAATGTTGAGAACCACTGCTCTAGGAGAACATGGGTACCAAACCAAAAATCACACTTCTCATTCACATGGATAGAGCTAGTTGACTTGCATCCCCGGAAAGAAGGTCTTGTCTCTACCTGACTGCCTCTGCGAACCTCCTCTATTACCCATCAACCGTTGTCCTGCCTCAAAAAAACTCCTTTATTATCTCCTTCAGGTCTACATCAGGTCATTAGAAGCCTCTAGAAGAACATGGTTACCAACCCACATTCCCCAAGGAAAGGGGATCATACTTCTTATTCACATGGATAGACCTGGTTGTCTTGCAGCTCCAGAAAGAAGGTCTTGTCTCTCTCTCTCTCTCTCTCTCTCTCTCTCTCTC
>NW_017306274.1:629068-629992 GCF_000935625.1 Nanorana parkeri
TCTCTCTCTCTCTCTTTCTCTCTCTCTCTCTCTCTCTCTCTCTTTCTCTGCAGAACTCCACTTCCACTCAGCAACCAGTGTCCTTCCTCCACATCAAGTATTTCCTTCAATCGCAGAACAGGATCTCAGTTACACCCTACTGTGGAAGAAAACAGCCTAAATGCTGTAAGAACACCTTACAAACTCAGCCTAAACCTTTTAGGAAAAAAGTGCACAAACATCTTTAAAAATGAGTCAAACCTTAGGGTACAGTAACCTTCAAATGAGAAGAAAGGGGGTTAGGGGCAAAATGGAGACAAAAGAGGAGTTTTTCTTTAAGAGACACAATGGCCGATTCCAGGATTTATAGTGATAAATAAGGGCCGAGTTCTCATAAGGGTGAAACAGACTATTAGATCATGTGAACAGCGGATTCTAGTAATGCCGACTGCGGTTTACTGTAAATCTCTGACAAGGAAGACTTATGCGTTCATTTATGATAATAATCCTAAATTAGTAACTACATTATGGATGCTTAACCTAAATGTATACTCCATACTTGTCATAATGGTATGTATTCAATTCCCCGAGATGGCAAATCCATTTTGAAGCATTACGTTTTTAAGCTTTAATTGAAACAGTCAGCCAATAATCTGCAGAAATAGCCGCAGTTAAAATCAATAACAATTTGAATCCGTTTGTGCTCACCAAGAATAAGGCTCACCGCTCCGGCTGGGACTTTTGTTTCTGTCTCTTGTCATTAATTATCGGTGGGAGCTAGGAGACGGGACTCCCGCCTCGCGTTCATTTTCTAGAAACGATGGGAATGCTTTTTTTTTCCTATGCTCCCCCCCCCCCCCCCCCCCCCACTGAAAATAGTCTCAACTGTGATATTTACATATGAATGGGCGGCGCTATTTACATATGCATAAGCCACGACTAATT
>NW_017306274.1:630189-631051 GCF_000935625.1 Nanorana parkeri
AGATGACTGTCTCTGTTCGGCTGAATACCAGATATCCAATTAGCTTCAGATAATGGCAAACACAGTCAGGGGGGGTATGTCTACAACCATTTCTAGATTTAGTTTTATTATATTTTATTTTTTCCCATATAGGACATCTCAAGTTACCCAAGGGGCGTATAAATGGCATTCCCGATGTGTTGACAGAGATTTGGACTTCCATCAGACCCAAATGCTGTTGTAGCAATAAAATTGTCTGTGGTGCTAATTTATCAAACTTATTAATAACAAAAATTTAGGCAACAAGTTAACTTAAACTTTACCTTCATCCCTACAACACGGTGAACCCTACTGAGGTCTATGGGGCTTGTATTTGTAGGGATAATAAGCAAGTCAAAGGCATGGAAAGCCAAGCACTACCACGAAGGACATGTATCAATGACAAAATAAAAAAATATGTATAGCATGGTAACTCTGCCTATACAGAATTGTCAGCCCTTCCGAACAGCTCAACACACACACTGACAATATGGCTGCTCTTTTTTTTTATAGAAACAGGGCTGGGTTATCCTCCAAATGAAAGACCCTGCTCTGCATTATGGTTAGTTCCTTATTTCTGGAGGTGGACCTGCTTTCAGGCAAAAGTTCTCGATTTAAAAATCTAGCGAGTCCATGGTAGCGGCAAACCCAAACCCCAAATTTGGAGGTGAACCTGCTTTCAGCCAAAGATTATAAATTCAGGGGTGGGAAGGAGACTTGTAAGGAAAATGGAAACTGCAGCATAGAAACATCAGGCCCCCTTCCCTGCCAGACAAGGCTGTGGAAATTAGGGACTTGTTGTCTGGGGAGGCAGGTGAGGCAAAGCCTCACCTGCCATTATGGA
>NW_017306274.1:631078-638912 GCF_000935625.1 Nanorana parkeri
AGTCTGAACCTGACAGCTTTTTCTCAATTCAGACCGGCTTCTAACTGGTTAAACAATGGGGAACGCCTCCCCTCTGTGTAACCTGTCATAGACAGAGTGCCGCCTGTTAATTAAAGGGGGGGCTTCATCCGACTTTCGACAGCTATGATAGGTTACACAGCAGCTTGTTTCCACGTTGTTGTGTGTAACCTAACGCAATGATGCCACAGCTGCAACGAATTCTGACTCTGAGTCAGGGGCTTGAGCTCTATGGATGGTTTGAACCAATGGCAAAGTGCCATTTGTCCAAGCTATCCAATCAAAAAAAAAGAAGAAAAAAAACACTGATGGCATCCATCTAGATGCCTCATCAAAGATAAACAAGTGAGGGACAGGGAGGCTAATAACTGTTTCCTCCCTCCAGCCTCCATACATAGCTCGGTGACCAAACCTGGGCTGATCGGGGGGTCCCTCACCTGCCATGGACTTCACTGCATGTTCCTGGTGAAAATAACTGGACTAGATTGTCATAAATACAATCCTTTGACAGGTAAAACAGCTCCCATATATAATATATATATTTGTCCATCTAATGTTTGCCTGATGTTCAGCCTACAAGCTAAAGGTTTGCAGAGTTGGTCTTATCTATAATAAAGAAAGTTAGTTAGGTGGTGGAGGTGATCTGGGCTGAATTTCCCACAAGGCAGCAGGGAGTAGGGGGGCAGCACATCCGCCTGGCGGGTAGTTTTCCTCTACTTTTAGCCCTGCTTTGGGCATGCAGAGCTAAATGTAGAGCGGGGAAGCCACCACTCGGTTTGTACAAGTGGTCTCGGCGATGCCACTGAGATCACAATATTGGATATCAATGAAATAAGAATGTTATCTAATACATACAAGAGCGGTTTGTCATGCTAACATACCGGCGTGTTTTCCATCCACGCAAATAAATCCACCGTACCATCCATTCCATTCGAAACACAAGGCATGAAATAGCAGAGATGGCGCAGTCTTGGGCTAGGCACAGAAAAGTTATCAAAAATTAAATTAAAATAAATTGTCCCTCAAAGTTGGAGTCACCTTGACTTTTTCGGCGCTGTCATCTTGATAACCAACATCCATCTGTTGTGGCACATTAGTTTCTCCCCTTTTTAAACATCGGAATGACTCAGTGCAGTGCTTTGATTTAAAACCCTTGGGTTAATAGCTGCTACAGACTTTTCAACCTCGTAGCGGCCGGGGAAACCTTTTTCGGCTTCCTTCACAGAAGATGTTTTGGTTTTTCTCTTGCTTAAGAAAAGAAAAACTTCAGCTGTTTTAGGAGGGCGAGCACCGCGGAGCGCGGAGGGGTGGGAATAAATCATGCGAGAGTTGGTAAATTTGAGTTTACAGAACTTTCTGTTTAATATATGGCAGATGACTCGTCTCTGCAGAAAACATATGGAAGGCAAGCGGCGAGGGTTTACGCTCTCGCAGGAATTGCAAAGCAGAAGTTAATGAATATTACGGAGTTTAGATGGAGGCTGCCGTAAATTTGAGCGGCAAAGTAGTCTTTGACACTCTAAATAGATGCCCGTCACTTCTCCGGCATAATGATAGAAAATGGAAGGGTTTGGCTGAATTTAAAAGGGGAGATCGGGCTTGTAAGAACTTGCTGTGAGAAATATAAGATCAAAGGGTTGGTCCACTTAAAGTTTTACTATGGTATAGTATAATATCATAATGTGCAGACTATTGAGCTGAGTCCCCCCCCTGGCTTCTTATATGCCTTGGCTTCTCCAACAGTGAGATCTCCCGGCCTTAATTCCCAACTCTCTTCCTGTCCACCTGGGAGTTTTGGTTGTTCCTGCCCACCTTTGTGTGTTCCAGCTTCTTCTGTTACATTCTCCACAATATAGAATGAATAATAAATCCAGCTGGGATGGTGGGAACCTCTCATAATGGACACAACAGGTGTAAAGACCCAGGAACTCAACACAGGGATGGTGGGAACCTCTCATAATGGACACAACAGGTGTAAAGACCCGGGAACTCAGCACAGGGATGGTGGGTGCTCCTCATAATGGGCACAGCAGGTGTACAGACCCGGGAACTCAGCACAGGGATGGTGGGACCACCTCATAATTGGTACAGCAGGTGTACAGACCCGGGAACTCAGCACAGGGATGGTGGGGCCACCTCATAATGGGTACAGCAGGTGTACAGACCCAGGAACTCAGCACAGGGATGGTGGGGCCACCTCATAATGGGTACAGCAGGTGTACAGACCCGAGAACTCAGCACAGGGATGGTGGGAACACCTCATAATGGACATGGCAGGTGTACAGTCCCAGGAACTCAGCACAGGGATAGTGGGTTTCACTCATAAGGGAAGAAATGATAGAAAATGGAAGGATTTCGCTGAATTTAAAAAGGGGAGATCGGGCTTGTAAGAACTTGCTGTGAGAAATATAAGATTAAAGGGTTGGTCCAATTAACGTTTTACTATGGTATAGTATAATATCGTAATGTGGTGTACAGACCCAGGGGTATCGTAAACAGGTGTACAGACCCCGGAACTCAGCACAGGCATGGTGGAAGCTCCTCATAATGGGCACAGCAGGTGTACAGACCCGGGAACTCAGCACAGGGATGGTGGGAACACCTCATAATGGGCACGGCAGGTGTACAGACCCAGGAACTCAGCACAGGGAAGATGGGAGCCCCTCATAATGGGCACAACAGGTGTACAGACCCAGGAACTCAGCACAGGCATGGTGGAAGCTACTCATAATGGGCATAGTAGGTGTACAGACCCAGGAACTCAGCACAGGGATAGTGGGAGTGACTCATATTGGGCACAGCAGGTGTACAGACCCTTAGAGATAAGAATTTGTCAGGTGCTTTAAACTGAACTTCAGCTTCCCTAACAAACCCCACCCTTTCCCCTAACCATCATCATTTTTCTTTAAACTCTTTACATATCATTTTCCTGCACTCTTGACGTTGGTCCAGTGACAGCACGTTTCCTTGCTCTTTTCCCTTGGTGGTGGCAGTAAGTGATCTTTCCAACGGGACTGAGTAGTTCTAAGTCTGGGTGGACTAACTCTTTAAACCCTCACTCTAATATTTCTCCTTCACTCTTTTTATCACATTCACTTTTTTATTTTACAAATACCTTTTTCTTATACAAAATAGCTGGAGCTTCTGCCTTTCCTCGCCTAGGGCTCACCTAGAATGATGTAGCCCCAGCTATCGACAGCCTCCTGGCATACTCAAGTCATACCTTGCAGTAGTCTTTGGAGCCATCTACAGCACACTGGGCATGTGTCTGGCAATCTACACCATACTGTGCATGCGCCACAGTGCTTCATCAGGAGCCGGGCTGCAGGAACCAGGAAGAGACTGGTGGCTCTTGATGTTATAAGAAGAGAACATGTTGGTGTAGAATGTGGAGGATTACACCAAACAATGCTGGATCCTCCTGGCATGGGAGTATGTTTTTTGAAGACAACCCAACAGACCCAAAAGGCAAAAAGGAAAGGGGGGAAATTAAGTTCCTCTTTAAGTTTTCACAACATGTTCATAATTTCTATGACCGTATTCCATCCACCTTATTGCTGGTCGCCCTAATTTTCAACTTTTCCAAGTCTTTTTCAGTGACTTAGACAGCTTCAACCTAGTCATCTGGGCTTCTAGCAAAGGGTTGGGCTTGATATGTTGAAGGATCCATTTGTTTGTGTTCCTTGCTGTCCAAAGCTACCTATACAGTGTTTTTTCTTCGGCGTTTCATGGGCGGCCCAAATATCGTTCTCACACTGTAACCCTTTGGTAACTTTGTCCCTCACTGGGACAGGTCCCCTTTAAAAAATCCATTATACATTGACTGTAACCAGCTAGTTCTGTTAAAAATGATTAAATAAGGAAAAAAAGACACGGAAATAGCGGAACGTCTTTGGCGAATTCTGAATATTTTAATTCTTTTTACAGCTTTTTACAGTTTCCATCGTTGATTGTAAAACCTTCTAAACCCAAAACCACTTTTAACATTAATGACAAAATAAATTGAGAATTAATTTTCACAAATTAAAGGCAGCCTCGGACGAAGGTTCAGCAGTTACAGCAACAGTATCATGTTTTAAATATCTCCACATTATACCATTGAAAAACTGTCTTTGAGCTCTGGTCCAGTGACTGCCTTGGCCGAGATGATGTCATCAGTCTGTTGCAGGCAGGAGGCAGCATTTCCTCAGTCCCCCCTCCCCTAGTGATCAGAATTCTGCAGGCAGGAGGCAGCATTTTCTCAGACTCCCTCCCCCAGTGATCAGTCTCCTGCCGGCAGGAGGAAGCATTTCCTCAGCCCCCCCTCCCTACTTGATGAGACTGCAACATTGTACGTTTGTAGCGATATCACAGGCAGGTCCGGATTCCCCACAAGGCAGGAGCAGCGTGTCGGCAGGGAGCAGAGGGGCGGCAGCTGTGTCCTTGTGGGGAAGTACCGGGCGTCGGGCGGTAAGTTGCCCTCTCTACATTTAGTCCTGCTTTGCACATCCTCCCCCCTGCACTTACCTCTCTCCTCGCTGGGTCCGTCCTCCGGGCTCCACCGCCGAGTCTCTCCTCACTGCAGGTAGCAAAGCGGCTGGGTTAAAACTAACCCTGCGCTCCGTGTAGACAGTGAGAGGGGAGAGCAGTGCTCTTCCTCTCTCACCTGTCACAGAAGTTCAAGCACACTGCTGTGCTAGAACTCCTGTATTGGAGGTGACAGGGTCAATAAAAAGAACCTTTCACCTCCAATTGCTATCACACAGGGGATTGTTTTCTCCTGTGTGATAGCAATAAAGTTAGGTGGAAAAAAAAATTACATTGATAATAAAAAAGTAAATAAGATAAATAAAAATCTAAAAAACTTAATTCGATTAAAAAAATAATTAAATAATAAAAATAAGAAATAATTAAATAAAACAATAAAAAGTTTAAAAAAATAAAGAAACAGTAAAAAAAATTGAAACTAACCCCGCCGCCCTGCCATCTGGTTGCCATTCTCCATTGATGGGAAGGGGGGTGCATATTGCGGAACCTGGCCTTGGGGCAGCAGGGAGAGTAAATCTGGCCCTGATCACAGGGCAATATCTGGTTTTGAAAAGGCACATAGCCTTTGTATGCAAATGCAATCAACACCTGGTTGCGACTAACAGATTATGTGGATTGGAGCAACATTCACCATATTTATTCCCAGATAATTTTTGTACAAGTCATTCTGAATTGAGAAAGCTGGTCGGATGATCAGTGAAAAGTCTTCAAGAAACAATACAGCAAGTCCAGTTGCCTTGACTTATTTTTCACACCTTCACCAAACTGCTGCTACAAGGTTGGAAGCTCACAGTTGTCTAAATTGCCTTTGTATACTGGAGGGGTGTCCACATACTTTTGGTCAGATACTGTAGCTAGATGTGATGCTAAGGCGTCTACAAACCTTTGGCCATATGGTGTTCCTCTCTTTCCCAGAACCCCTAGACAAGAACGGGTCCCGAGTCAGCAAATCAAATAGAAGTGGCATTTATTCTAAGCCCGTACCGCATTGCTGAGCCAATTCTGGCGAGCAAATAGAACTCTAATTCCTAATAAGTGAAACAAACAAACAGGACTAATGATGAGAGACTGGCAGAAGCTCGGCAGATGAAAGCACTGATGTCTGATGATGACTACGCTGCTCCAGCAAATACATCCCATTTACTTCTAAATCTCCAGCTAATGAAACAAAGCGACTGGGAACTTTTATTCCAATGCGCTCTCTTTCTCCCCGGTCCCGCTGGAATATATTCCTTTACTTATAATCTCATTCACCTGCTTTGATCCTTCTATAGCGCTGATAAAGCTGCTAATTAGATTTTTGTTTCACTCAGCTGTGCTTAAGCTGTGGTGATTTCTTACATTTAGAGAAGGTTCAGGTGTTGCAAACTGATAACAAGAGAAAATTGCTTATGTAGGACCTTTGGTGAACGAAGTGGGAATCTGACACTGGCACAGTTGTTTTTTGTTTTTTTTTAAGAAATACATTCATTTTTAAAAACATTAAAGCTTCTACGGTGTAGACATTCAAGTCAAGCAAGTGTGCAACACCCCTCGCATTTTGCCTTTCTCCTGCTGACTCCTGAAAGATGTTCTGGGATTTTTAATGGTGCCTGTTTAGATTTCCTTTAATATTCAGGCAAGGTTTCTGGGGCCTTTTTGAATATGGAATTCTAAATTTTCCAAATCCAGCCCAATTCCTGCAGCATCACACCTCAGATTAGCCCCAATTTGTTCACTTTCACACCTCAGATTAGCCCCAATTTCTGCACCTTCACACATCAGATCATCCCCAATTCCTGCACCTTCACACCTCAGATGAGAACCAATTCCTGCACCTTCACACCTCAGATGAGACACAATTCCTGCACCTTCACCCCTCAGATCAGCCCCAGTTCCTGCACCTTCACCCCTCCGATCAGCCCCAGTTCCTGCACCTTCACCCCTCCGATCATGCCCAATTCCTGCACCTTCACAATATTTTGCCGCTTTCCAGGCGATGTTCCCCCATTTCCGGTCGCCAGGTGGGTGTCTTGTTTCCCACCGTAGTCATTAGATTGTCTCCCGACGTGTAACTGTGGGCTCACCCGCGCTTAAACGCTGAAACTGGCCTCCAGGCAGACTGTTGCATACACAGGAGGTGGCAGCCGTCCTACCTGTCGGAGGATTTGCGTTCCTTCCCATCAAATCCTGAGACTTACACATCTGATATATTTCCTTACTGTAGTTAGAATCGTGTATCTTGGCCACCAGATGGATAGTAAAGGAGCAGAATCTGCCAGATGATTGGCTCCTGCTGTTGCCCCTCCCAGTCTGACTGCACCTTCACACCTCAGATCAGCTCCAATTCCTGCACCTTCACACCTCAGATGAGACCCAATTCCTGCACCTTCACCCCTCAGACCAGCTCCAATTTCTCCACCTTCCCACCTCAGATCAGCCCCAATTCCTGCACCTTCAGCCCAATTCCTGCCCCTTCCTGCACCTTCACCCCTCAGATCAGCCCAATTCCTGCACATTCACACCTCAGATCAGCTCCAATTCCTGCACCCTCACCCCTCAGATCAGCCCAATTCCTGCACCTTCACCCCTCAGATCAGCCCAATTCCTGCACCTTCAGCCCAATTCCTGCACCTTCCTGCACCTTCACCCCTCAGATCAGCCCAATTCCTGCACCTTCACACCTCAGATTAACCCCAATTTCTGCACCTTCACACCTCAGATTAACCCCAATTCCTGCACCTTCCCCCCCTCAGATCAGCCCCAATTCCTGCACATTCACCCCTCAGATCAGCCCCAATTCCTGCACCTTCACCCCTCAGATCAGCCTCAATTCCTGCACCTTCACCCCTCAGATCATCCCCAATTCCTGCACCTTCACCCCTCAGATCAGCCTCAATTCCTGCACCTTCACCCCTCAGATCATCCCCAATTCCTGCACCTTCACCCCTCAGATCAGCCTCAATTCCTGCACCTTCACCCCTCAGATCATCCCCAATTCCTGCACCTTCACCCCTCAGATCAGCCCCAATTCCTGCACCTTCACACCTCCGATCACCCCCAATTCCTGCACCTTCACTCCTCAGATCAGCTCCAATTCTTGCACCTTCACACCTCAGATCATCCCCAATTCCTGCACCTTCACCCCTCAGATCAGCCCCAATTCCTGCACCTTCACCCCTCAGATCATCCCCAATTCCTGCACCTTCACACCTCAGAGCATCCCCAATTCCTGCACCTTCACTCCTCAGATCAGCCCCAATTCCTGCACCTCCACCCCTCAGATCAGCCCCAATTCCTGCACCTTCAC
>NW_017306274.1:639875-651487 GCF_000935625.1 Nanorana parkeri
CTCCAATTCCTGCACCTTCACACCTCAGATCAACCCCAATTCCTGCACCTTCACACCTCAGATCAGCCCCAATTCCTGCACCTCCACCCCCCAGATCACCCCCAATTCCTGCACCTTCACACCTCCGATCACCCCCAATTCCTGCACCTTCACTCCTCAGATCAGCTCCAATTTCTGCACCTTCACACATAGGTACATAGTATTTGAGGTTGAATAAAGACATAAATCCATCAAGTCCAGCCTATGATGTGTGCGTATGTATATACATACAAACCTCAGACCAACCCCAATTCCTGCACCTTCACAACTCAGATCAGCCCCAATTCCTGCATCTTCACACCTCAGATCAGCTCCAATTCCTGCACCTTCACACCTCAGATCAGCCCTAGTTCCTGGACCTACAACCCCAATGCCCCATAAGGGTTCCACTAGGAGGAGGAAGAAGGTAGGGATGTGGGCTTCTTTACATAAATTTGCATCTGCTGCCACAAGCAGGCCTACACTGGTTCTGAGTGTGACTTCAGATGAGTTTCTCTAAAAAGTCATGGAGCCAGGTGACCTGAGGTTGCAGAGAGACAGGCCAGACTGTGACTGCTTTCTGAGCTGTCAGTCACAGCCAATGGCAACATGCTGAACTGTTACAAAACAGGGACCCACCAGAGTATCCTCAGGTGTGCCAGTCAGAGCTTGCGCACGTGCCGCATGACAACCTTCTGGGTGCCACCGAAAATGACATTGTTTGCCCTCCCCGTCACGCGTGCCTTAGGTTGCCTATCCCTGCTATAGATTGTTGATTCCGGGAGTAAATGATTGCCTTTCGAGATCAAGAAGAATAACTTTTCCTGTTGGAGCAAACTGGACCATGCTACACAAGGGTTGTTTGTCTTCCTTTAGACCAGGGGTCTCAAACCTCCGGCCCTCCAGCTGTGGTGAAACTTAAAATCCCATGATGCATCTCTCTTCGGGAGTCATGTCTGTGGCTGTGAGAATCTTCCAATTCCTCATGGGATTTGTAGTTCCACCACAGCTGGAAGGCCGGAGGTTTGAGACCCCTGCTTTAGACCAACTGCCGGGTTTATGCTTTTGAGGATTCAGGGTTTTTTTTGCTTATTTTTTATTTTTTGGTTGAACTTGAAGGTGTTTTATTTTTTTTTCAACCTAACTATGTATCTACGTCAAAATTCACATTTTTAGAAGTTTAAGTTCAACCGTTCAAACAAAATATTAAAAAGTTATTACAAGTTTGTGGTTATAAAACCGTCAGTCCAGCTTGGGAACACTTGAGAGGGTGAATGTAATATTGGTACATGGACGTACCTTCTATAGTTCTGCTTCGAGCTCTGTAAAGGAGATAAATTAAAGAGGTTATGCGGCTGTCTTGCCTCATCAGATAGCCCGGGTTAGTGGTATACCGCGCACATCGCGAATCAATCTTATTTACGCCAGCAGGTGTTGTGGGCATTTTATTTCATTTTGTGAATATATCTCCTGAGTGCGTCTGATGTGATTGTTTCTGTAAATGCCGCCTGAGATGGATTGAAGAATGGGATTCTGCTCACACAGGTAATAGATTGAAAAACTCTTCCAACTGAGTGTTTCTTACAGGGGGACAATCTTTAAAAATTCTCACATTATACAATCTCGAAGCCCTAGGTCACATGGGCTGCTGCTGCCAATCAGAGAGTCGGTTGTGTCCAATCGGCATTGAGAAAGTTAAGGAAGGAAATTATGTATCATTATTATATCACCATAACCGTCCCCTATGCTCCTCCCGCGACCTCCTGCTTTCCAACTCCCTTGTCAACTCCTCCCATACTCGCCTGCAGGACTTCTCAAGAGTCTCTCCCATCCTCTGGAACCCGTTACCCCAAGCTCTCCATCTATCTCCCACCTTGACTGCCTTTAGGTGTTCCCTAAAGACTCATCTCTTCAGGGAAGCCTATCCCACCTCAACCTAACCACTCAACCATCACTTTTCATCACAATTCATCCCCACACAGCGACCTCCTCATGTATCACTGGCCCCTCCCTTTTAGATTGTAAGCCCTGAGGGGCAGGGCCCTCCTTACCATCTTGTCTTGAATTGCATTGTGATTGTAATGTCTTCCTTATATTGTAAAGCACTGCGCAAACTGTTGGCGCTCTATAACTCCTGTATAATAATAATAATATAATAATAATATAATAATGTATTTTATACTTATTTTTTTACTTTAAAAAAAAAATTATTATGTCATGTTTTCAGCACATCTTGCATTCTCACATGGCTCCCTGGGGGGGAGACAAGACCAGTCACCCTGCACAAGGAGGGAGAACAGCAGTGACTGGTTCATTGATACAGCTTGACAGCTAAGGGCGCTATGCTCTCCCAGGTTTAAAGCTGATTTTTTTATGCTAATTTTGCTGCATTATTAAATATAAAAATAAATTTTCAACAAAATTGGGGTAAAATTGTTGCTGTTAGTGGGATAATGGGAAGTCAGGATGATGGTGGTGGGGAATACTAGGTATCTAGTCTGGGGTACCAAAAGTAATCACAAGTAATTCTGTTATAGAATTCACATAATAATAATAAAAAGCAGTTGACTGCACTATTGTTACCACCAGCAGTCATTCCCCACACACACACACCCGGCGGCCTGGAGCAGTTCCTCGCAGCTCCCTCTTCCCCGCCTCTAATATAGATACAAATGGAATGCCAGTGATCCTTACAAGGACCGTATATTTCCCCCCGCTCCCCGGAATGCCATCGTATAATAAGCTCTGTGAATCGGGATCTTGTGAAAAGTACATTGCGCCGGTTGTCGTTTCCTCATCCCTGCACAATCTCCGCGCCATTCCACCGCCTCTTGCAGAAAAAGCAGGGCGGCCGAGGGGATTTTCCTCGTTTACTATATGCAAGGGAAGGCAAAGAAAAAAAGCAAATGTAATTTTGTGGGACTCGTGAGACGTAAGTGGAAGGGACAAAGGCAAGACTTGGTATTTCTGATTGACCTCGCTCGCTATTCGCCTGTCACACTGTTTGATCACTAGAAAATCCAATTGCAGCAGCATAGCACGTGCTCAGCGGGACGCCGCCGCCGACGGATTCGGTTTAACTGATTCGAGACAGTTGGGTGACAGTTTCTTGTTACGGATAAAAAAAAAAAAAAAGAAGAACTGTACAGTGAGAATACATTTCCAACAAAAATGTATCAGTTCTAAGTGGTGTATGCATGACACTAAGATTTTCTAAAGCGAGGCTTAATGTGTCCATACGTGCTGCCATTCTCCGCAAGGGAAAGCCGTTCTTAAGCCGGCCTCACACCAGTTTGTTGCGGTAACTTGTGTTAAAATGCGTGTGTTCCAGGCAGTGGCGTAACTAGAAATCACAGGGCCCCATAGCAAAATTTTGTATGTGGCCCCGTGATTGCTAGTTATGCCACTTGCAGAGCCCACCAGAGAGTGACCCTGCAGAGCCCACCATAGACTCTCTATGGGCTCTGCAGGGTCTGAGATCTCTTACCTGTCAGCGCTGTCCGCCTCTACTGTCACAGTCTCTACTCTTTGTTAGAGGCGTGAGCTCTGTAGATGGCTTGGACCAATAGCAAAGCGCCATTGGTCCAAGCTGTCCAATCAAAAAAAGGAAAAAAAAAACCCCACTAAGGCCATCGATCTCGATGCCTCAACAGTGACGAGGAAGTGAGGGACAGGGAGGCTCCTCCCTGTCTCCTCCCTTCCTCCTCCCTCCCTCCTTCACACTAGCTTGAAGACCGGGTTGGGGGTGGAGTTTCATTGGGCATGAGCAGAGTTTCGGGACAGGGCTTCGGCAGGCTGGGCGACGGGGCGGGTTGTGCAGGGGGCAAGGCTGAGGAATGCCTTACCCGGGATCCAACGGTATTGCGCGTCACTGGTGTGTTCCCATGCATTACTGCAACACAGGTTGATACACAGAGATGTAAACGTTGCAGCATTGTGCTATTCCTCCTGAATTACACTCCAATGAACGCACACAGCCAGTAAAACTACACCTGCACCACAATACAGAATGCTGTATGCGTTGTGGTGCATTCCATTTCCAACATTAGTGCAGGTGCCACTCTGCTCTCATCCTGCTATCAACATGCTCATTGTCAGTACATGAACTGATAGGCTCCTTGTGCTGCTTCTTTCTCTCACACCCCATCTCTGCTGCACAAGGACTACAACAGGCTGACACCAGGTCACATTCAGGTATGTACACTGCTTGCGTTTAAAAAATACATTTAAGGGCATAATGAATACAAAGTTACATTAATATGTGTATTTTCTATCTACCTGGAGTTCAGCTTTAGATACATTTATTTTAACCTTTGAATTTGTTTTGTTTAGTTTTTTGGAATGTTAAAAACATTTAAATGTAAAAGATTAAATTAAAATTAAATTGAATTACATTTTAAAATTAATTTAATTTGATGCTTTAATAAGTATTAAAGGTTGACATGAGTCAAGGTGAGGATCATTACTTGGAGGTCTATTCACAAAGCTGCTGAAGGATCTGGCCGTAGCTTCAGCCGATCCTTCGGCTAGCTTCGGCTCCAGGACCCCTTCGGTTCAGTAGAACCGAAGGGGTGCTGTATGGGCTATTCACAATAGCCCGTACAGCTCCCGAACATGGCCAAGCGGCTCACCGTGCTCAAAAGCCAAAGCTGGCCGACAGCCTGCTTCTGACAGCTGGGCGGAGCCAGCCGGGAATCTAACGGCTGGCTCCGGCCACTTGCAGAGAGATCAGACTCCTCACAGCCGATGCTGAGTCGGTAACAACCAACAGCTTCGGAGTAGGTGGCTGGACCCGTCGTCGGCAGCGATGGAGGAGGTAAGGCCCACTGATGGAGGAGGCGGGGCCTGGTGAAAGAGGAGGCGATGGAGGAGGCGACGTGGAGGAGAAGGAGGTGGACAGAGGATCGGGGCTGACAGTTAAGAGAGTTTGACCGCCCACCTGAGACCCTGCAGAGCCCACCATAGATAGTCTATGGTGGGCTCTGCAGGGTCACTCCCAGGTGGGCTGTTTAGGTTGTAAGGTGGACGTAACTAGAAATCACAGGGCTCCATACAAAATTTTGCTATGGGGCCCTGTGATTTCTAGTTACGCCCCTGCTTGGTCTAGGGGATATTTGTGGTGGAGGGGGACATAAGAAATTCTCATTCCTCTCCAGCACCCAATGGGCCGGGCTGTACAATACTCAGCCGAAAACCAGCACCCCGTGACGAGGAAGCGCTATTCTTCTCATTTCTATACTACGCCGCTCATAATACCACACACATAGTAATTCAGCCTGACAAAAATGCCAGATTTTAATTAAAATCCACAGGCAGGCAGAATGAAAAATGACAAGAACGCTTCTCTCCCAATTTCACTTTTTTTTTTAACAGTAAAAGAATGACAAAAAAATGAAAGACATAAAAGTTGGATATTGTTCATTAGCTTTAATGATTTATCTTTAAATTCGGGACGACATAATGACCTGGCCATAAACTTCCTCTGCCGGTCGCTCTGCGGTTCGCCTTGAAGGACAGCTGAAGTATAACAAATGTCCTTTAGCTGACCGTACGTGAAGATGGACAGAAACTACGTTATGGTGTTATTTCTACATATTGAGATTGTTTTTTTTTAATCCTTTTTTGTTTTTTGCAGAAGAAGAAGAAGAAGAAGAAAAAGGGGGTTATTCTCAAAAGGGTGAAGAGTTTGGAGAAGGAAGGAGAAGTGAACAATCTAGGATAACATAGCTGGTTTGGAAACATTCTCCAATTCAGCTCACTTTCCAGCTCAGTTATGTTGTCCTAGATTGTTCCCTTCTCCGGCCTTCTCCAAACTCTTCACCCTTTTGTGACTAGCCCCCAAAATGTCTGTGAAGGTTCTGATTCATCCAGGTCATGGTATATCTGTAAAAAGATAAATCAAGGAAACTGGACTTGCTGTATCTTTCTCGAAGACGTTTCGCTGGTCATCCCACTAGGTTTCTCAATTCAGAATTAAGAAAGCTAGTCAGGGCAAACCTAAGGATTGAGCTTAGGCGTCACTTTGACAAGGACCAGATTGTGATGTCTAGATGACTGGGTCAGAGAAACTCCAAAACTGCAGCTCTTGTGGGATGTTCCCGGTCTGCAGTAGTCAGGACTGACCAAAAGTGGTCCAGGGAAGGAAAACCAGTGAACTGACGACAGGGTCATGGGCGGCTAAGGCTCATTGATGTACGTGGGGAGGGAAGTCTGGCCTATGTAGTCCGATCCAATAGAAGAGCTACTGGAGCTCAAATTGCTGAAAAGAAGTGAATGCTGGTTCTGATAGAAAGGTGTCAGAGCATCGCAGTTTGTTGTATATGGGGCGCCTAGCCATAGGCCAGTCAGGGTGCCCATGCTGACCCACCATCCAAAGCACCTCCAATGGGCACGTGAGCATCAGAACTGAACCATGGAGCAATGGAAGAAGGTTGCCTGGTCTGATGAATCATGTTTTTTTTTTTACATCAGGTGGATGGCCGGCTGTGTGTGTGTCACTTACCTGGGGAAGAAAGGTGTCTGAACACACAGAGCATCACAGTCTGTTTTATGTATGGGGTTGTGTAGCCACAGACTGGTCAAACTGCCCATGCTGACCCGTGCCCACCACCAAAAGCGCCTACAATGGGCACGTGAGCATCAGAACTGGACCACAGAGCAATGGAAGAAGGTGGCCTGGTCTGATGAATCACGCTTTCTATTACATCATGTGGATGGCCGGGTGCGTGTGTCACTGGCCTGGGGAAGAGAAGGTACCAGGATGCACTATGGGGAGAAGACAAGCCGGTGGAGGCAGTGTGATGCTTTGGGCAATGTTCTGCTGGGAAACCTCGGGTCCTGCCATTCATGTGGATGTTACTTTGACACGTCCCACCGACCTAAAACATTGTTGGTGACCCAGTACACCCCTTCATGGAAACGGTATCCCCTGATGGCAGTGACCTCTTCCAGCAGGATAATGAGCCCTGCCACACTGCAAGAATGGTTGAAGAATGATTTGAGGAACACAACAACGAGTTTGAGGTGTTGCCTTGGCCTCCAAATTCTCCAGATCTCAATCCAATCGATCATCTGTGGGATGTGCTGGAAAAACAAGTCCGATCCATGGAGGCCGATCACCTCCCAACTTACAGGACTTAAAGGATTTGCTGCTGACAGCTTGGTGCCAGATACCACAGCATACCTTCAGATGTCTAGTGGAGCCCATGCCCGGATGGGTCAGGAGAAGGGGGACCTACTCAATATTAGGCGGGTGGTCATCAGATACCACAGCATACCTTCAGACGTCTAGTGGAGTCCATGCCTAGACGGGTCAGGAGAAGGGGGACCTACTCAGTATTAGGAGCAAAGTCATAATGTTATGGCTGATCGGTGTATACTTTAATATAAACTAAACTGGAGTGTTCCTTTAAGCCATCCCCTCCGAAGGATCATCTCCATCCCGCACGATAAGCTTCTCTATACACTATCTGTATGCAGGCCGCCCGGCTGTCCTGTCATTGTAGCAAATTACTGTACGGCTCTGAAGGATGTAGCTATTTGTCAATGCGGGAAAGAATAATGAATGGAAAGTGTATGCAAGACTGGAAACAAAGGAGCGGCCGATATTTCTTATTTACTCATTAATACGTTTGACTGACAGATCCAAATGGGCGCTGAATTACGCCGCTCATAAGGAGTATTTAAGGGAATCAAAGTCAGAATGATTATTTATGAACTTTTAATTCACCTTCCGCCGGGCTGATATTGCCGGTTAATTGGATTGCTATTTGGTCGTATTTTCTTTGCTCACAGAACAAATTCCTTTCTAATACTTCAAGTTTCAATGAGTTCTGCAGCAGAATAGATTGTGCTGGGATGGGAAGGTGCCTTTCCGCCCATTGATTCCTATATGGCGGGGCAAAGATCTGTCCCCTTCAAGGTGGCTTGAAGGGGACAGTTCTGTCGTGTATGTAAACCCAATCGGTAAAATCTCATGGAAGATTTATAGTAATCTAATGCAGCTCTCATTAAAGTAATCCCCGATGATCCCGCCATGAAGGTTCTTGTTCCTGTTATAGGGTGACAACGCTTATCGTTACAGCAAACAAAATGTCTCATACATCAACCTGATATTGTGAGGACAATGCTAACCCTAACACTAACCCTAATGGTAACCATAACCCTATGTAATAGACTTACCCGTCCGTGGCTCCAGGATCGGCGCAGGGTTCCGCCACGTCATCACGGACGTCAGCAGGCCCCCCCCTTATGCTGGCTTAAAGAGAACTATGAGGGGTGTGCTTTTCACTCACCTCATAGTTCTAGCCGACCTGTGACAATGAGACTGTCACAGGTCGGCCCAGTAGATCGAGAAGTGAGCGAACACGTACCGACGTTCGCTCACCTCTCGATCCTGTCACAGCTCTCTGCCGTGACAGGGGAGGAGCTGGATTCCCCCCTCCCCGCTCCAATCCGCCAGCGCTGACTGGCAGATCGGACGGGGGAGGGGGCGGGTACAGCTGGCTCTGCCTCTAGATAGGCAGAGCCAGCTGTCACTCACGCAGCTGGGGGGATCCAGACATAATTGTCGGGATCCGCTTCAGCTGCGGCATCTCAGTATACAGCTCGCGGTATACTGAGCTTAGGGTGACAGGAGGACGCTGGTTTGTGTCCTCCCGTTACCCTAAGGGAAAAGCCTTAACCCCATAGTTCTCCTTTAAAGCCGCACACATTCAATTGCCCAGTGTTCGAGCAAAGGAGAAGTCACCGGGCAATGCAACTCCTATCCCACACGCTGAACTCTCCTCTGATTTCCATAGTCAGCTTACCCTTTCAAGGGATCCACCACTGTGAGACTCCTTGCCTGTTTCCTGACCAAAGCATTAGAGATCTCCTCCTCTCCAGCTACAGGAACTAATCTCACTTCCTCCCTGAATCTCCATTGGGATTACTGGCACATCCCTCCACACATCGATCTGAATATCAGATCTGGTTTACAGAGGGACTATCTGTGGAACTCTTCTCAAACGCAAATACTTGTAATAGAATTCTATTCCCAAATTGACTGTCTGTTATACTTTCGTAGTACAAGTACTTGCTGCCTTAATCTACTACCAAGAAGATTTTATGTGAAAATTTCCCATATACAAATACGAATTGCCGAAGGGAACTATAGCAGTGACTACCTGTGATACATTTCCCGCTCTCAGGCTATTTATTCTGCTTAAAAGGACTCTGTGTGTACTAGAAGTCTTTCTCTGAGAAGATACAGGGTAACCTCTCCAAAACCACATCTATAGGAGTTAATCCTAGTGTTCCAGAGTGCGCGGTGTGCTACACCCCAGCCCTAACACTAAGGGTGTATTTATAAACAATTCATAGATCCATTCACCCTGTGAATCTCTTTTGTGCGAATAGAGGTAAAAATGAATGTTCTTAGTATATTTTATTTTGCAATGTATTGTCACGTAATACCACATGATGGCCACTAGATGGAGCTGTGGAGCATAGGAAATAAATTCTTATTTCCTATACTCCTCAGCCCCATCTAGTGGCCATCATGTGGTATTTTACGAATGTTGCATTTGACCTCAAATACACTAACAGGGTTATTCACAAAAGGGTGAAGAGTTTGGAGAAGCCAGGAGAAGTGAACAATTTAGGACAACATAGCTGATTTGGAAACATTCTCCCATTCAGCTCACTTTCCAGTTCAGTTATGTTACCCTAGATTGTTCACTTCTCCTGCCTTCTTCAAGCTCTTTTCCCTTCAGTGAATAACCCTGTAAGAGTATGGGAATCTATGTAAATCTCTTTTGTGTGAATAGAAGTAAAAACAAATGTTCTTATTACATTTCCTTTTCAGGTTGAATGTACTGTCATGTCATGTAATGCCACATTATGGCCACCAGATGGAGCTGAGGAGCATAGGAAATAAATACTTTATTCCTATGCTCCTCAGCCCCATCTAGTGGCCATAATATGGTATTTTATGAATGTTACATTCAACCTGAGAAGAAAATATACAAAGAACGATTGTTTTTGCCTCCATTCACACAGGACGAATGCTCACGGAGATTCACAGGGCTAATGGCTCTGCAAATTGTTTATAAATAGACCCCCTAACAATAATTGTATCCCTAAGGTTAACCATTGGTTTATAAACAAGGTCATGTGGTTGCCATGTAAATGCTGTCAGCGTGATCACACTGCATTTGTTGATAAAAAAACACGATCATTGAGGTGGCTTTGTATATCACACGGCGCTGAGGCTCGATGCACTGTGAGCTCTTAGCTTTAAAGGGCAACTTTTCTTTTTGATTCCAGTGGAATTAGTAAATAAAGAGTAATAAGAGGACCACCTTTCTTGGAGAAAATGCTGTTGCATGCACCCACCTTTGTCCGGTGGCACAATCAGTGTCCACAGAAGAACTGAAGTTCAGATGGAAATGAAGAAAATGGCTCTTGAACTGGGCACTGGTCATGTGATCTCTGCCAATGGTGGGGACCGGTGTTTCTGTAGAGGCTGTGATTGTATCCTAATATAGATAGATAGATAGATTTATTTGTCACATACACAATCGTACAAGTATGATATGCAGTGAAATGCTTACACGATTGCAAAAGAAGAAAGAAAGAATACATTTTAAATAAAACTTTTACATTGTAAAATAAATATAAGTGTTAAATGTAAATATTAAAATTTAAATTTGACTAAAAATGCTAATACAATATGGAATGTAAGTGTGCAAATGCCAACAGCAGCAATACGGGGTAAAATGAATTAAAGTGATGACCAGCAGTGAATTGACCTTTCCTTGACCATTTTCTTTTAAAGTGCGGATGTGCAGTAATGTGAGAATACTTATCTAATCAGGCAGTAGATTATATGACTATATAGAGGTCTGATTAAGAGACCGTATAGCCTGAGGGAAGAAACTTCTCCTCAGTCTCTCTGTGTTGGCCTTCAGGGAGCGATAACGCTTCCCAGACCTCAACAAAGAAAAAAGTCCATTGTTGGGATGGCTGAAGTCCCTCATAATCTTCCTGGCCTTGGTCCAGCACCGCTTGCTATAGATCGAATTCAGGTCAGGGAGTTTAGTTTGGATGATTCTCTCAGCTGCTCGCACCACCCTCTGAAGAGCTCGTCTGTCCTGCACGGTGCTGTTCCCAAACCAGGTAGTGGTGTTTCCCATCAGGATGCTCTCTATGGTGCAGGAATAAAAATTTCTAAGCACCCTAGCGGGCAGTCTGAAGTCCCTTAAGCGTCTAAGATGGAACAGACGCTGCCGAGCCTTTTTCACCACGGTGTTGATATGACAGGACCATGACAAGTCCTGCGTAATATATACACCGAGGTATCTGAAACTAGCCACTCTCTCCACTGGGCTTCCATTGATCATGGGGGTCTGGTATTTTCTCTCCTGCTTTTTACAGAAGTCCACTATCAACTCCTTTGTCTTGCTGACATTGAGGAGGAGGTTGTTCCTCTGGCACCAATTCTCCAGATTCCTAATCTCCTCCAAATAGGCCGTCTCATTGTTGCCGGCAATCAGTCCGACCACAACAGTATCATCAGCAAACTTGATGATAGTAGTGGAGTTGGTAGTGGC
>NW_017306274.1:651782-659624 GCF_000935625.1 Nanorana parkeri
TCTTATCCACCCACGGCTTCTGGTTGGGAAATATTCTGATGGTTGTTTTCGGTATGATGTCATCTACCAGTTTTCCGATAAATCCCACAACCGCTTCCGTAAACACGTCGATGTCATCAGAGCTGTGTCTGAACATGTCCCAGTCTGCGTCATCGAGTGCGTCCTGCAGAGCGGCCTCCAATTGGTCCGTCCAGCGTGCAACCTTCCTCTGAGCCGGAACTTCCTGTTTGAGCCTTTGTTTGTATTTTGGCATAAGGAAGATGGCTATATGATCTGATTTCCCAAACGGGGGGCGAGATTGTGCCTTGTAACCCTCTTTAACTGTCGTGTAACAATGGTCCAGTGTCCTTTCACCCCTGGTGGGGCAGGAAATGTGCTGATAAAAATTTGGCGCTACACGTTTGAGGTTAGCACTATTAAAATCCCCTGCCACAATAAGCACAGCATCCCGGTATTGTGTTTGGTGCTGTGTGAGTGCCTCATGCAGCTCGCATAAAGCATTGTCCGTGTCTGCTTGGGGTGGAATGTAAACAACGCTGACTATGACCGATGTAAACTCCCGAGGAAGGTAGAATGGACGGCATTTAACTGCCAATAGTTCCAGATTGGGTGTACAGGAGCGTGTAAGAGGAACAACACTCGCGCTGTTGCACCATCTACTGTTCACCATTAGACACACGCCACCTCCCCTTGACTTCCCCGATTCCAGAGTTCTGTCCATACGGTACACCGAGAAGAATTCATCCCATGAAGCTCGTTTGGTAACATCAATGCTTCTATTATTCCTTAGCACATAATATAGCCTTAAGCTATCATCTGAGTGCATTGTCTCGGTCATTCTACGGGTCTACAAGGCCCGGTGAACTTCTAGCGGTGCTCTCTATAATGGCCTATCAGAGGGGGGCTCTCCCCGCGATTCTCCACTACCGAGAGAAAGTGAGGGCTCTATCGATCAAATGGAGTCCATTAATATCCAGCGGAGTGAATGATTAACGGCTCCTTCTCTTCTGCATCACTCAAACGTATCAGTATCTCTCTTTTCTTGTGATATGATCTATGGTCCTCCCTATGAATATACGATGTTCCCGCTCATGCCTGGCATTTCATTAACACCGGAAAATCTAAGTGCGTTGTCATAAGACACGGCGCTCGTTATGCATCGCTACAGTTCCAATTTATACTCGATGCCGACTTTCACCGCGGTATCTTCTTCGGCCATTTCCGGACGGCTCCCGGGATGATGGCTAGGTACAGGATTTCCCATTGTATTTGTGCACGCTGTATTTCCTTGCAGTTCATTCTCAGTCTCTTATGGTCTGCTATACCCAACATTTTCAACAGGTTATACGTGTGAAGTCTTGTTCTTGGGTTTACTGCACATACTGGCTAGGGGATCACACTTGTGATTCTTTATAACAGCTGAGGAAGCCATTTATAACTCATGATGTAACCTTGTAATAAATCTGTCCTTCCCCTGTTTAGTTCCTACCCCTGTTCTTGAACACCTGTTTATCACTGCCCCAGCCCCTGTTAAGTTCTTGCTTCTGTTTAGCACTGTCCTGTCCCTGCCCCTGTTTAGCACTGTCCTGTCTCTGCTCCTGTTTAGCACTGTCCTGTCTCTGCTCCTGTTTAGCACTGTCCTGTGCCTGTTTAACATTGCCCCTGTCTTGGCCCTTGTTTAGTCCCTGTCTCTGTTTAGTCTATGCCCTTGTTCAGAACTGTCCGTGCCCGTTTAATAGTGTCCTTTCCCTGAACTTGTTTAGCCTTGTCCCTGTCCCTGCTCCTGTTTAGCACTGCCTCTGCCCCTGTTTAGTCCTTGCCCCTGTTTAGTCTTTGCCCCTCTTTAGCAGTGTCCTTTCCCTAAACTTGTTTAGCACTGTCCCTGCTCCTGTTTAGCATTGTCCTTGTACCTGTGTAGTCCCTGCCCTGCTAAGTTTTTTCCCCTGTTTAGCACTGTTCCTGTCACTGCCCCTGTTTAGTCCCTGCCACTGTTTAGTCTTTGCTCCGGTTTAGCACTGTCCCTTTTCCTGCTCTTGTTTAGCACTGACCATGTCTCTGCCCCTGTTTAGCACTGTCCCTATCCCTGTTTAGCACTGTCCCTATCCCTGTTTAGCACTGTGCCTGTCCCTGTTTAGCACTGTCCCTGCTCCTGCTCCTGTTTAGCACTGACCCTGTCTCTGCCCCTGTTTAGCACTGTCCCTATCCCTGTTTAGCACTGTCCCTATCCCTGTTTAGCACTGTCCCTATCCCTGTTTAGCATTGTCCCTATCCCTGTTTAGCACTGTCTCTGTCCCTGTTTATCACTGTCCCTATCCCTGTTTAGCACTGTCCCTATCCCTGTTTAGCACTGTCCCTGTCCCTGTTTATCACTGTCCCTATCCCTGTTTAGCACTGTCCCTGTCCCTGTTTAGTGCTGTCCCTGTTTAGCACTGTCCCTGTCCCTGTTTAGCACTGTCCCTATCCCTGTTTAGCACTGTCCCTATCCCTGTTTAGCACTGTCCCTATCCCTGTTAAGCATTGTCCCTATCCCTGTTTAGCACTGTCTCTGTCCCTGTTTAGCACTGTCTCTGTCCCTGTTTAGCACTGTCCCTGCCCCTGCATAGCACTGCTTCACTGTGCAACAGAATTGATATCCCCCCATTATATTTGTTTTGGTGATTTGGGTTTAGTGACACTTTAAGATTCAGTCTCTAGAGACCATTTATGTTAAACTGGCACAATTACCACCAAACCTAACATGGGAAAGGACCACCAAAACCACCACAGCAAACCCTTCTCTTGGCTTGGCGTGATCTCTACATTTCTGCACCCAGCTCAAGAGATAAAAAACAAAACTTAAATTTCTTCAAAGGCAAAAAAACTAAGTCTTTAAATGGCAATTAGAACGTTTAAAGCGGCCCCAGAAAATATGATGTTCTAAGTACTTTTAAGCACAGAAAAAAAAAGATAATTTTTTTCGCTTCTGTATTCATCTTTTTAATTCCGTCGTATATTTCACAGATGAGCTATGAAACTGTCGGAATTCGTTTCTGACTCAACTAAGGCAGAAGTAATATATTGTTACATCTCCGTGCGTTGAGTACATTTTGTATCCGTGTAATACAACCTCTAACTCACCGGGATGACGCTGTAAAACAGGCAGTCTGTGGGGGTGCCAGCCGCTCCTGTTGGATGCACGCTTGATTTACATCCGCAGTAATGCGAAATCCTCTTCTCCTGCCCGGCCTTACCGGGAGGAAACTCTGGCTCATGCCGGGTGTAGGGAAATGAATGCACAGCAACCAAAGACTTCAACAGCTTCTGTTTTGGTACATTCATTGTATGAAATGCGATTGTCTCTTGAAGTATTACTCCAGGCTATTTAAAAGAGAACTATGAGGGGAGGGGGTGCTTTTCACTCACCTCATAGTTCTAGCTGACCTGTGACAATGAGACTGTCACAGGTCGGCTCAGTAGATCAGGAGGTGAGCGAACACATGCCGGTGTTCGCTCACCTCTCGATCCTGTCACGGCTCTCTGCCGTGACAGGGGAGGGGATGGATTCCCCCCTCCCCACTCCGATCCACCAGCGCTGACTGGCGGAACGGATGGGGGAGGGGGCGAGTACAGCTGGCTCTGCCTCTAGATAGGCAGAGCCAGCTGTCACTCACGCAGCTGGGCGGATCTCGACATCGATGTCGGGATCCGCTCCGGCTGCGGCGTCTCAGTATACCGCAAGCTACAGCTCCCTATATACTGAGCTTAGGGTGATGGGAGGACGCTAGTTTGTGTCCTCCCGTTACCCTAAGGAGAACTATGGGGAAAAGCCCTGACCCCATAGTTCTCCTTTAAAGCTGAAGTTTAATTTGCTTATAATGTATATGTTGCCTTCCCCGGTTCCTGTTTGCCAACTATTTTTTTCAGTAAGCAATGGCTTTTTTCTGGCCACTGTTCCATGAAGGCCAGCTCTGTGGAGTGTACAGCTTAAAGTGGTCCTATGGCCAGATACTCCAACAGTGGCGTCACAAGGGGGTTGCGGCGCTTTTACTGAATGGCAATTCGTCATTAAAGGACTACTTGCTTCAAAACCTTTTGGTGTGCTGGTGACAATTTTTACTACATTTGCATTTTTTCATGGTGCCGTCCGTGGTCACTGCAAGCACCCACCTGCTCTGCAGGTTTACTATTATTCGGGTAAGGAGTGCAGCTGGTTTTTCTATTATATGTACCATTGGATGGATGACACCAAAATGACTGACAGTCATTTTGGTGTAACCCCCCTCTGAAAAGTCGGTGATGGACTGACAGCTGCGGGAGAAAGAGGAGGGGACCCGGCGACATACCTTATCCCGCCGGGTGAACGTCCCCTCCTCTCTCTGCCGGCATCCATCACCAAGATGGCCGCCGGCAGGTATCAAAAGATGACCGCGTGTGCGCAATGACGTCACGGCAGGGTGTCACCCGGTATCCGCTCCGGGTGACACCCGGCAACTCCAATCTCCGGTGTGGAGTTTTGCAGCTCCCTTAGGGTTATCTTTGATCTCTTTGTTACCTCTCTGATTATTGCCCTCCTTGCCTGGTCCGTGAGTTTTGGTGGGCGGCCCTCTCTTGGTAGGTTTGTTAGGGTGCCATATTTCCATTTTTGTAATAATGGATTTAATGGTGCTCCATGGGATGTTTAAAGTTTTGGATATTTTTTATAACCCAACCCTGATCTGTGCTTCTCCACAGATCAGGGTTGGAGAGCTTCTTGGTCTACTCTTCATTGTGCCGATTGGTTGGTGGTGCCCCTTGCTCAGCGGTGTTGCAGACACTGGGGCCTTTAAGAACAGGTGTATATATACTGAGATCATGTGACACTTAGATAACACGCAGGTGTATATATACTGCGATCATGTTACACTTAGATTACACACAGGTGTATATATACTGAGATCATGTGACACTTAGATTGCACACAGGTGTATATATACTGAGATCATGTGACATTTAGATTGCACACAGGTGTATATATACTGAGATCATGTGACACTTAGATCACACACAGGTATATATATACTGAGAACATGTGACACTTAGATCACACACAGGTGTATATATACTGAGATCATGTGACACTTAGATCACACACAGGTATATATATACTGAGAACATGTGACACTTAGATCACACACAGGTGTATATATACTGAGATCATGTGACACTTAGATCACACACAGGTGTATATATACTGAGATCATGTGACACTTAGATCACACACAGGTGTATATATACTGAGATCATGTGACACTTAGATCACACACAGGTGTATATATACGGAGATCATGTGACACTTAGATCACACACAGGTGTATATATATATACTGAGATTATGTGACACTTAGATTGCACGCAGGTGTATATATACTGAGATCATGTGACACTTAGATTGCACGCAGGTGTATATATACTGAGATCATGTGACACTTAGATTGCACGCAGGTGGTCTTTAATTAACTAATTATGTGACTTCTGAAGGTAATTGGTTGCACCAGATCTTATGTAGGGGCTTTATAGCAAAGGGGGTGAATACATACGCACCCACCACTTTTACGTTTTTTTAGTTTTTATAATTTTTTTTAGAACAAGTTATTTTCTTGATTTCACTTCACCATTTTGGACTGTTTTGTGCATGTAATTCAAATAAAAATCCATATAATTTGAGGTGGTAATGCAACAAAATAGGAAAAATGCAAAGGGGGGGGGATACTTTTGCAAGCCACTGTACATAGCTCCCTGAAATCCACTGAATGAAAAAGGGGGGCAGGGACAGTTAGGCTGGGGAGGAAAGCGCTAGATGATACAGGACCTCCTCCAGCCAGGAAATGAGGCGGGGTCTACCTCAACAAGACATTCCAGGAGAGAGAACAACTTGTTCTAGTTACACATTTCTGCACAACCATTCCAGCAAGCGAACCTGTGTCTATAAAGAACCTAACATTGGCATATAAGTACCTAATATTGCCATTAAATCATAAGTAAAACATAAAATAAATAATTTTTCTTATCATTATGTATTTTATATTTACAATGTGGCATTGCTATTTGCTGTTCTTAAGCCGCTACAGCAACTTGGCAAGCTTTTCCATTCATTTGCTGCGAAATTCCATGCGAAAGAGCGTTCTTGTAGGGAAATCTATTGTGGGAGGCTTTTCCTCATTGGCAGGAGGTGAAACCAATATCCATCTCTCTCCATCAAGACTTTTGTTTTTTCCCTTTTTTATCACGGGATGGCGATGTACGTAGAGCAATAAAGTGATTTCAACTGACAAGGGAATCGAAGCAGCTCCCACCTGTTTCTGATTGGCTGTCAGAGTCACTACTGTCATAAAACTGAGCTGCTCCTGTCGGAGAGTACTGCCTGCAATGACGGTTGCATGACTTAAAGGGTAAACACTTCTATTTATAGATAGCGTATGTTTCTACTATACTGTTTGTTGACATATATCCAATAAAACCTGAAGGGACATTACTGAATATTTTGAATGTTTATAGAAAGAAGTGTGGAAGAGATGACAGTTATGTAAATAGTCTTAGCTGTGTGTGTCAACATGCTAAAAACATTGCTGCTACTATTTTGTTATTATGTACATACAAGGGGACAGTCACTACATACACAGCATGCACCTTCAGTACTGTTTCCCTTTATCAATGCATGGCTACCAGTACCATGTCTGACTGGATGAAATCAATGCACGCCCTATGAATCCAGTGACAGTTGGATTTCTCAGTGACGATGTCGCCAGGACAAACGGAGAGAGGGGAATTGATAAGAGCACAACTACATTGAACGAAGAAATCCAGGAATTGTAAAAATATAAGTACTAAAAATACTGGGGATGCACCAATACCGATACTAGTATCGGTATCGGTGCCGATACTGAGTATTTGGGTGGGTACTCATACTCGCCCAAATGCTTTGCCAAAATACTTACCTCCGATACGGGAACTTCCCGTCAGAGGGAGATCTCCCTCTGACCGGCAGTGCCGAGGGAGCATGGAGCTGGCTTCCTTTCCAATCAGGAAGCGGGGCGGCGGGTTAAGACCCACCTCCCGACTTCCTAATTAGCTAGGAAGCTGGCTTAACTTGTTGCTAAACAGTCTGGTTTCCTAATCAATCAGGAAGCCGGGCGGCATGTCATGACCCGCCTCCCGGCTTCCTGATTGGTCAGGAAGCCATGCTGCCTAGCAACAAATGAAGCCTGCTTCCAAGGCAATCAGGAAGCTGGGAGGCGGATCATGACGTGGCGTCCGGCTTTCTGATTGGCTAGGAAGCCAGCTTCACTTGTTGCTAGGCAGTCTGTCTTCCTGACCAATCAGGAAGCTGGGCAGCCCCTCATGACCCGCTGCCCAGTTTCCTGATTGGTATCTGTAGCCAATCTGGGGGCGGTCGAAGCAGTACCTGTAGCTAATCTGGGGGAGGTAGAAGCAGTAGCTGTAGCCAATCTGGGGAAGGTAGAAGCAGTACCTGTAGCCAATCTGGGGGAGGTAGAAGCAGTACCTGTAGCCAATCTGGGGGAAGTAGAAGCAGTACCTGAATTAAATCTGGGGGAGGTAGAAGCTGTACCTGTAGCCAATCTGGGGGAGGTAGAAGCAGTACCTGTAGCCAATCTGGGGGAGGTAGAAGCAGTACCTGTAGCCAATCTGGGGGAGGTAGAAGCAGTACCTGTAGCCAATCTGGGGGAGGTAGAAGCAGTACCTGTAGCCAATCTGGGGGAGGTAGAAGCAGTACCTGTAGCCAATCTGGGGGAGGTAGAAGCAGTACCTGTAGCCAATCTGGGGGAGGTAGAAGCAGTACCTGTAGCCAATCTGGGGGAGGTAGAA
>NW_017306274.1:659792-671139 GCF_000935625.1 Nanorana parkeri
GGTCAGGAAGCCATGCTGCCTAGCAACAAATGAAGCCTGCTTCCAAGGCAATCAGGAAGCTGGGAGGCGGATCATGACGTGGCGTCCGGCTTTCTGATTGGCTAGGAAGCCAGCTTCACTTGTTGCTAGGCAGTCTGTCTTCCTGACCAATCAGGAAGCTGGGCAGCCCCTCATGACCCGCTGCCCAGTTTCCTGATTGGTACCTGTAGCCAATCTGGGGGCGGTCGAAGCAGTACCTGTAGCCAATCTGGGGGAGGTAGAAGCAGTAGCTGTAGCCAATCTGGGGGAGGTAGAAGCAGTACCTGTAGCCAATCTGGGGGAGGTAGAAGCAGTACCTGTAGCCAATCTGGGGCAGGTAGAAGCAGTACCTGTAGCCAATCTGGTGGAGGAAGAAGCAGTACCTGTAGCCAATCTGGGGGAGGTAAAAGCAGTACCTGAATGAAATTTGGGGGAGGTAGAAGCAGTACCTGTAGCCAATCTGGGGGAGGTAGAAGCAGTACCTGCAGCCAATCGGAAATCTCCCTAATAGATCATAGACAGTAACAAACCACATGTTCTAATTCTTCCCCCTTCCAGGCAAAACTGAAACAATGTATCAATGTATATATTTGCTGAAGTTGCCAATTATACGATGTTCCTCTGTGATTTATAATACGGCGCAGGTTATTTGGAATCACTTTCGTGGTCGATGGAAAGTGCTGAGCATTTCATTTTATTCTTAATTTCGTTTCCTAAATAATACAATCATCCAAAATGTAAAATTCACCAGCCAAACATAATATTCCACAGACGAGGCAAACCGCAGATGGCCGGAATGTGGAATCGTTCCTGGGCTCGTCCTCGCAGTGGAACTATGACAAAAATCAATAACCTGATATAAATTGTTAGCGGACGGCGCGAGAAAATCGCTGGGCGGCGACGAGGACAGTCGGTGATCTAAAACTGCCCGTCCCGTCCAAATGTGTTTATATTTAATTAAATGATGGCGCAGGAAATAACAATCCAGTGCAGAGATATCAGACATTTCATTGATGTTCAGGATGGTATTTAGATTTCGTGTTGCCCCAGGCAAATACGAATAATGGTTACTTTTTATACAGGCTCCTCCCCCTTTTTTTGGGCGTGCATCATTTTGGGAAAAACTAAAACCAGGATGTGCTACTGGATGGTAGCATGTTGTCTGCATTTTCTGCATACATGATGTTCAACCGTAAATAATAAAGAGATAGGTTGGACTTGATGGACTAATGTCTTTATTCAACCTCAAATACTATGTAACAGATGGCTGCATGTGAAATGAGCTACCGAGAACACTGCGACTTCTCTTAAAGTGGACCTAGCATCAGATACATCGTTATCATGTTACGTACGGCATGGTAAGTAATGTGATAGAGTAACACTTACAGGTATTTATTACTTCTCACAAAAGTATCCCTGACAATACCTTCATCTTCTTTTCTCTCCAGGAGAACGGCACCATTTTGTTCACGCTTCACCCAGGGTCGCCGTCTACTTCCTGGTCTGAGATGCCGACTCAGAGATGGCAAAACACTTACCTTTGCCGTGCTCCCCTGCTGCTTCATTGTACCATCAGAGCCCTCACAAAATGCCCGGTGCTTCTGGGTGTAGGCGATCATGTGACCTCCCCATAGGATGCAGTGCTAGGGCTGTAAGCGACCAATGGCGAGGCCGAATACTGTCATGTGAACAGAAACACACTGACCCTGTGTAAGCTCTGACACCCTCTGACAAGGGTTTGAGCCCCCAACTTTGACGGAGCAGCGGGTGAGGATGGTGACATAGTATATAAGCGGGTTAAGGAGTGAGCATACACGAGAACCTGTCATTTACCCTGAATGGTCACTGTAAAAAATACATAGCTGGATTATATGGTGCTGCTTCTCCTTTCACTGTCCAGTCCAAAGCTTGAACGGATCCAGGATGTCCTGGGCTGAAGTGTGAGATAGAGAAGCAACACAAGCAGCCAATGAGTTTATATGCTGACAAAAAGCATGCTAATAGGAGGAGAAAGCAGAATGACAGAGAGATGAGCTCACCACTGCGCTGCTTCTCCTCTTACTGTCCAGTCAAAGGCTGGGGGCCAGGACAACCTGGGCTCAGGGGAAGAGGGTTGAATGATGCTGGTCATCAGACTGAGGACATCTAGTGGCAGAAAACAGTGCTTCAGGGGAATCTCTGAGCAGGTTTTGTTACTTTATCTTATCATCTTTGATCCGCTAAATCGGAGGCTTAAAAAAATGTTACCCAGGTCTCAAAGGAGTTAAACCTCTCTTGTAAATTTAGATATAACGGAATTGTTTGACATTGACCAATGCAATGGCTGGAAGATTTGTTTTCTTTGGACCGCGTAGGAAGCCGACCATCTTCCAGCAGCAGCACGCCGACCGTTTCCTGTCTGTCCGCCAGGCGGACGCGGCCACGTCCAGGCGTTTCAAATACAGTTGGCGGTTCCAAGGTTTACGAAAATGATTAAACAAGAAAGGAGAAAAAAAAGGCTGAATGAGCTCCGATTGCGGACGGGAAGGTCTCGTCCAAAAAGCAGAACGCTCCCTACCGAGAAGCGTCTCTTGTTCTTGGATCTCGCTGTCCCTACAATTACTGCTTTAATCACTTTAGCCGGAGATTCATGGCTCCTTTCTGCAGAGTCATTGTGCCGCAAATGTGTTTGTGATGCAGCGATCCAGGCAGGCCTGCCAATCTCGGGAGACCGCGTACAAATAGCACTCGGCATTGTGAGGCTTTGGAGGCGCGCTCCAGCACAATGGAGGCAGAGGAGCTGCCCGGACTGCCAAAGTGTACTGATAAACCAGCAAATTAAAGGAACACTCCATTTGGACAGTGACTGAATCTATTCGGCCTTGAGGGGAGGCAATTAAGAGCGGATATGATCACTGTGTATGGATACATAAATGGTCCATATATGGTGAACTTAGGGCAAACCTGCACCCTTTAGCCCTCATTTGGTTTGCATGGCTCCATCCACTGTCCTGAAAGAGCAATCCTCTTATTTTTGGGACATGTGATGGAGTGAGACATGCCTGTTCTAAGAAGGCTTTACTGTTCCGGGCCCAAAGATCTCCCCCATGACCTTAGACCCTCATTCACACTGGAATCGGCCCGCACTTACAGCTCCGTGCTGCGTGCAGGGCCGTACCGAGCAGCTCCCAGTAAGGACAGGTGCTGCGTGTGATTAGTACGCAGCCCCCGTCCTTCTCTATGGGACTATGTGGCCGTACGCCCCCCCTATCCTCACCCGCCCGGCACATCCGTACGGGTGCGCGTACTCGTGCACTGACAGGATGGATCCTGTCTGCGTCCGAGCCAGGAAACACAGACCTGCACTTGAGGTGAGCATAGGGGGGCGCACGGCCACGTAGTCCCATAGAGAAGGACGGGGGCTGCATACTAATCACGCGCAGCACCTGTCCTTACCAGGAGCAGCTCGGTACGGCCCTGCATGCAGCACAGAGCTGTACGTGCGGGCCGATTCCAGTGTGAATGAGGGCCTAAGGTCATGGTGGAGATCTTTGGGCCCGGAACAGTAAAGCCTTCTTAGAACAGGCATTTCTCACTCCATCACATGTCCCAAAAATAAGAGGATTGTTCTTTCAGGACAGTGGATGGAGCCATGCAAACCATTTCTGTATGCCCCATCAGCAAGATGTACATGCAGGACCATTGGTGCATGGTACATATACAGTATAGCCTAATAAAATAAAGCCATCTATTCTGGCAAACTGTTTAAGGTTTTTATGCCATCATCGGTGCAGTGTATGGAAACCATGATGTCTATGGGGTAGGGCTTGGGACCCATCGAGACAATATAACCAGAAAGGTCATGGTGAGAAGGAGTCAAAAAGCCCTCCAACTGAATCAGTGTGTAGTACAGTAAAGCCTTCATAGAACAGAAGGTAAACATGTGTCTCACTCCATCACATATCCCGAAAATAGGGATATTTGTTCCAGTGTGTGGAAACCATGGATTTTATGGAGTAGGGTTTGGGACCCATCGAGGCAATATAACCAAATAGATCATGGTGTGAAGGGACTAAAGGAGTGAAAAAGGCCTCCAAGCATGAATGTAGCACAGTAAATTATTCTTACAGCAGAAGGCATTCATGTCTCGTCCCATCACATATACCAAAAATTAAAGGACGATTCCAATGAGACATGTGAATACCTACCTAACTCTGCTATGCTCTGGTTCATTTGGAGGGCTGTGTGATTCCTAGCCCCTTCTAACTATAACCTGTATGTTTAATTTGTCCCATTGGGTCTCAAGCCCTGCTCTATAGAAGCCATGGTTTCCTTATATACTGCACTGATTCAGTGGGAGGGCTTTTTGGTTCCTTTAACACCTTCTCAACATGACCTGTATGGTTATACTCTCTCATTGAGTCCCAAACCCTACCCCACAGAAGCCATGGTTTCCATATACTCTACTGATTCAGTTGGAGGGCTTTTTGGTTCTTTTAGTCCCTTCTTGTCATGACCTGTATGGTTATACTCTCTCATTGGGTCCCAAACCCTACCCTATAGAAGCCATGATTTCCATATATTGCACTGATTCGGTTTGAGGGCTTTTTGGTTCCTTTAGTCCCTTCTCACTATAACCAGTATGGTTGTACTGTCTCATTGGGTTCCAAGCCCTACTCCAGAGAAGCCATGGTTTCCATATATTGCACTGATTTGGCTGGAGAGCTTTTTGGTTCCTTTAGACCCTTCTCACCATGACCTGCACAGTAATACTGTCTCATTTGGTCCCAAGCCCTACTCCACAGACATCATGGTTTTCCTGCAATGTTGATGACCAAGAAGCCTAAAACATCTGCAAGCATTTTGGAATAAATAGCTCTATAATATAAGGGCGGCATTGGTACTATACACCAGAGGTTCTAGATTTGGGTCTGGCCAATGGGGCATACATGAATGATGAGCACGGCTCTGCGGTTGAAAGTTCATTTCATGAAGAGGTCTCTTCGCCCACGAGACTGAAACCTATAACGTTCAAATGGAAACATTCATATATTCACCTCTTCTAAAAACACATCCCATCCACATTCCCTAATTTCACACAAGTATTCACAATTGCAGCGACGTGACGTTTACATGTATCGCCTCTCAGCACATTTACTGATAACTGCGCTAATGAAAATTTACACTGATATGAACTCGATGACGTGCGTTTCACACGCCTGGTAATGTGAGATGCGTGTTATGGAGGTTTCTTGACGAGGACGTGAAGTTTTTACAAGACGAGAAAGTTTTTAGAACGAGACGTTATGCCTGGCGAAAATAAACTTTTTAGTTTGTTTTTGGATAAAGTGCGGTAGCGTGAGAGCTTTTTTTTTTTTAGCTGAACTCCAGGCAGAAATAAAAGACACAAATTAACAAATCTATAATCATTAACACCGCGTGAAATTTAATGTTTTGATGCAGGCAGTGCAGATACCTGAGTTTGACCGTTCATGTGCTGACAAGGAGCATTTGAGGGGATGCAGAGAGCAGAGTGACAGAGAAAAGGGCTCATCACGGGTCCACTTCTCCTTTTACTCTCCAGTCACAGGCTGGGGCGGGTCCAGGGCGACCTGGGCTCAGAGGAAGTCGGTTGAATGATGCTGGCCATCAGACTGAGGACATCTAGTGGCAAAAAAAAGTACTGGTGCTGGCCATCAGACTGAGGACATCTAGTGGCAAAAAAAAAAAGTACTGCGGGGGAAATCTCTGGATTGAAGGTAAATATTGCAGCACAAGCTGGGTTTGTTATATTAACATTTAATAGGCTATTTGTTTATTTTTTACTTATTGGCTGGAGTTTTGCTTTTATGTCTTTATTGCTGTGTGTCCTTGTTAGGGAGCTTTCCCATCACTTTCTGCAAGGAAAACAATATTAAACATGCACGGCAGACAATCATGAACAATGTATATTTCATCTTAGCCGACTCGACCTCCGTAACATTTCCAAAATACGCCCCTTTTTAACAAACGAAACCACAAAGCTTTTAATTCACTCCCTTGTAACATCTCGCCTCGAACTACTGTAACTCCCTCCTTGTTGGCCTACCACTAAGCAGGCTACCCCCCCTTCAGTCTATCATAAATGCTGCTGCCAGACTCATCCACCTTACCAACGGTTCAGTGTCTGACGCCCCTCTCTGCCAATCCCTCCACTGGCTCCCAATTGCCCAACAAATAAAATTCAAAGTACTAACAACAACATACAAAGCCATATAGAACTCTGCCCCAACCTACATCACCGAACTCATCTCAAAATATCACCCAAACCGTCCTCTCCGCTCCTCTTAAAGTGACATTAAACCCCCTTCATCAGAAGCCCATGTGACTGGGTGACAACACAGCAGCACAACTGGGAGAAGGGACAGAGCAATGTCACCATATGACAGGACATGCCTGAACAAGGACCTTCATGCACAATACAGATGTCATTTGCAAGTCACCATAGACTTTTGACCTTCGTGGCATTACAAGTATGGTGGGTTGCACAACGGCGTTGGTTGCTAGAATGATGGCAGCTCTGGTTTCAGTGAGCTTGGAAGCTTGAACCAGGATTTCTGGCTGGATTCCGCGAACGACCAAGTAAATTAAGCCCAGGCCACTTCATGCATCCCTTCTCCGGACTGATCCCTATGAACGCTCAGACTTTCACTGGATTAGCATGGCAGCCAAAGAACTACTATTCTTGGAAATGGAGGTCTACAAAAACAGCCTCCATCCTTCCTCCATATACTTTTCCTCTAATACAACAGAGCGAAGCCCAACGATAGCAACCAAGAGCAGCCAATCACATTCCATCTTTTATCAGCTCAGGAACACCCAAAAACCATGGAAGCATCTTCTGCTAGCGGTGGCCTCTCGCCCTATTAATTAAAGCGTGCATTTATTTTTCACGTTCCGTTGACCTACGTGCTTTATGTACGGCTACGGGTGCTTTTATTTCGCCCCTCCACGTAAGCCCCAGTTCCCATGGCGACAGGCAGTACATTGCAAATCTTAGTTACGGTGAGCCATGTCTTGCAGGAATGATGCCGTTCTATTTAAGCGCGCTGAAAAAGCTTTTGACAGCTCCAGTGACAGCAGAACATTATAAATCAACTGAATATCTCTCCTGGCTTTCAGGAACTATGCTGCGCCCGTTTTGTCACTAATACGTCCCAGTGTGTTTATGCAGTTCCGTAAATGCGGCGTTCGGAACACGACAAGGCGACGGTGACCTTCCCACGCTAATATCTCCTTTTTAATGTCTCCAGCCGGAGAGGCGAGGAGCTCAGCTGTACCAGGTCGGTTTCGAATCGCTGGGCTTTCATCCGCAGCGCTAATAGCGGTTTTCTTCCAGGTCACTGTTTACTGTGGTGAATCCCAGGCCGGGTTTTGTCTCGTCTGCTCTGATTTATGGATCCGGCAGCGGTTTTCCGCTTCCCTGGAAAGGACCAGAGCTAATATTTTACAGAAAGAATTTGGAGGCTTTCCGAAATAGTTAAAGAGTATCTTAAAGTGGAACTACCACCTCCTATGCCTTACAGCCAAGGAAGGCGCCATCTTGACCTCTATTTGGATGGCAGTTGCCAAGGTGCTGCACATGTGATCGGCTATGACACCAGTTATTGGACGGCTTGAAAGTTCAGTTGAGAGCTGAAATGAGCACATAGGCAACCTTGATAGTTGACATGTCCTAAAAGTAGCTGTGTTGGATGGCAACCTTTGGGTATTCCCTCCTATGTCTCCACTGCGTATGAGGGACTACCCATAGGTTGCCATACAAAGGGAAACCTTTGGTGGTTACCGTCCCTAGATCCGTCCTCTCCTATGGTCCCCCTCCCAGAGGGTGCTGCTCATTGTTCATATCTGGTGATGTTTCTTTCCTGCCAGACAGCTACACCTCCCGCCTGAAGAAGCTCTTAGAGTGAAGCGCGTTGAGAAACATAAACCATCATGGTGCCACCAATCTTCTGAAAGCAATAAATCTTCATATGATGAGACCACTGTTGTGACACAAGAACTAAGGAAAGCTATTGAGAGCCGTTTTCATAAGAGACTATTGTTTTATTATGAGGTTGTCTAATCTCCATGTAAGCTGGAGAGTAGGGAATGGTTAGAATTAGGGATGCACCAATACCAGTTTTTTGGTATCGAGTACGAGTATCGATATTTTTTTCCGGTACTCGCCGATACCGATCCTGAAATTCCCATTAAGGAAGTCGGGCGGCGTGTAATGACTCGCCACCCAGCTTCCTGATTAGCCGGGAAGTTGGGCGGTGTGTAAAGACCAAGTGACGAGGGAGCATGGAGCCAGCCTCCTGGACAAACAGGAAGCCAGGAGGCGAGTCATTACCCACCCCTCAGCTTCCTTATTGGCCAGGAAGCCAGCTTCATGCTCCCTGGTGCCGAGGAAGCTTGGGCAGCATGTAATGACTCGCCGGCCGGCTTCCTGATACTGGAAGTTCCGAGTTCGAGTACTTGGTATCGGCACATATACCAATACTAGTATCAGTATCGATGCATGCCTAGTTAGAACCCTTGTCAATTATTTTTTTGCTATCTGGGTTTCATTGTGATGATATCCCTTGACTTCTTGTGTTGGACACCCAGCAGGAAGTAAGAGGGAAATCTCCCTGAAATCCCATCTCAGACAATTGTCACACGAAACAGTTGTCCCCATTTGAAGATCTACCCTGTTCTCCTGTTTTGGGGTCAACTGCTAAATTTTGGTTTTCCAATTAGTTCCTATGGCGGTAACAATGGAGTGAATCTACACAGCCGAGGGAGAAATGGCAATAACAAAACTTGGGATATATGTATAAGGGGCACCAGATCTTCTAATATTAATGTCCCATATTGTGAGGGACCGTCTTGTTTATTAAGCTGAACCCCATCAGTGAGGTTTCTCCCATATAACAAAGCACCTCCAAATGGAAGAGGGGGTCTTGAGACTAAAACAGAAGAAAAGTGTAGAAAAGTTGAATGTAGAAAGTAGAAAGGGCACAACACCATTGGCAATAGAGTCCAGAGAGATATGTATTGAATAATCAAAAGAATAAGAAAACCGAAGCGTTTCGGGGGTTCATACTCTCCCCCTCCCAAGATAGCAAGCAATTGAGCTGCAAGTTATAAAATGACTTGCTAAACTATTGCTAGGCTTGCCAAGCTTCACAATTTTGTTGCACAATTACAGCAAGTCTGCATTGCAAGTCTCCAGACCAGCATGCTTTGCAAAAGTGCTGTACACTTGCAGAGCTCTTGCTAAGGCTGGGCACACACCTTACAACCATCGCAAGACTTTTGTCTTGCGATGGTTGTAAGGTACTTAAAAAAACGTACGATCTGCCTACGTTGCATAGGCAGATCGTACTTGCGATGATCGCAAGCCACGCCCCCCGAATTTCTTATCTGGGTTTATCAGGGCTTAAATGTTTTGTAACTCTAGCAATGCCTGGACTCGGACATTTGAAAATGTTTACAGATCCCCCATTATAGATGTGAGCTCTATATACATATTCAGACCTCTCTGAGTCCAGGCATGGCTGCAGTTACATTGCATTTAAACCCTGATGAACGGGGGGGGGGTGCGTGAGCCCCCAATATGCATTGACTCTTTTAATGTAGTAATTATTCAATACCTATCACTGTGGACTCGATTGCCATTAGTGTGGTGCCTTTAGCACCTTCAGGGCTTGTTCATACCAAATGCAGACCAGATCTACATGAGTTTCTGCACACGCAATGCAGTGTGCTTTGCTGTGTTTTTGACGCGTTCAGGGCCGTTTTTGTTTAGAATGGGCTTTCAGTGTGTCCCAGTGCGTTTGCATGCGTTTTTGGTGAGTTTGCATGCGTTTTGGTGCGTTTGCATGCGTTCCGGAGCAGGTAAAATAGGGCTTGCTGCAGTTTTTTTTACATGCTCTGGAACTGAACGCTGCGGTGCGAACTAGAGCCCAAAATACCATCGGAATACATTGGACGCAGTTTTGATCCGGCCTGTAACTGCTCTGCTCTTGGAACACTCTGGAATGCATGCAAACACATCAAAAACACATGCAAATGCCCTGGAACACTCTGAAAGCCCTTTTAAAACAAAAACAGCCCGGAACGCATCAAAAACGCATCCAAAAATGCGGCAAAAACGCGGCACAACCCACTGCACTGTGTGTGCAGAAACTCATGCAGATGTGGTCTGCATTTGGTGTGAACAAGCCCTTAAGGTAAGGCCGGAGTTCAGCTTTAAGACCTTGTCAGTCTTTGGTGATGGAGGAGGGGATGGGAAGCAGAGGACATCATACCAGTGAAAATGTCAGTGGATCCATGATGAAAAATGTCAGCTTGCACTGTTCCATATGGATGCCCGGCCTTTCCGAAAGACACACAATTCAAAATACTTAGTCATTGAAGACAAAGGTTCCCTAGCCACCTTGGATGACCCTCAGCTTGAGTTAGCCAGCTGGTCATGTATGAGCATTGCAATGTTTATATCTCGAGGAATGCTATGCCGTTTCACACCTCTGAAAAATGTAAGTGGCTGAAAAAAATACATTGTATCTGAAATGTCACCACCACATGTTTTGATCAAGACTGTACAAGAGTTACAGCGTATCTAAGCCCAAAAACAAAAATGTCATATATTGCCACTTACCAGTCCTTAGATGTGGTGGCTGCATTCCTTTTCTTCTTTGCAAGCTGCGTTTCCCTGTATTTTCACCTGGTGATCCTGCCAGTAACATACTTCCTGTCCTATGGTGGCTATGCCTACTCACTCTTCAGGACAACAAAAACAAGATAGGACCACAGAGCCCAACACACTCCTGTTTTCCATAACATAAATCAGCCTTTCTCAACCAGGGTGCTGATTGAGTTCAGCTTGTTTGTGTTAATGTTTAGTGATGAGCCGAACACCCCCGTGTTCGGTTCTAACTCGAACTTTCGAACATGGAAAAAGTTCTAACTCGAACTTAGAACTCAATGCAAGTCTATGGGGGTAGAACTCGGAAATTTAAATGTCCCCATTTTGAAGCCTTATATGCAATTTATTGGCCATAAAAAGTGTATGGGGATCCGGGTACTGCCCTGGGGGACATGTATCAATGAAAAAAACACTTTTAAAAAATACAATTTTTAAAGGAGCAGTGATTTAACATCACTTAAAATGAAACATTAAAAATTTAAAATTCCTTTAAATATGGTGCCAGGGGGTCCCCTTTCACTGACCGTAAAGTGGCACATCTGTATGATGTATAGAACCTGCTGAAGCAAAAATTGCATTTATATACATTTTATTGATATTTATATAGAACTCGAATATATACAGAAGTCTGATTTT
>NW_017306274.1:671939-679898 GCF_000935625.1 Nanorana parkeri
TATAACTCTCTATCTATCTGCTGACTGTAACTAACTATACTAGAACCCTCTCTCTCTATCTCCTACAGCACACTACATGGGGCCGCGGTGTCAGCAGCCTTATATAGTGTGCTGCAGGGACTTAGCTGTGAGACATGATTGGGCAGAGTCATCGTGACTCTGCCCAATCATGGCTCTACATTTGTACTGAGCCCTGATTGGCACAGTCTTGCACCTGACCTGCGGTCAGGTGCAGGACTGTAGCCAATTGCCGCTTCGGACGGCGCAGTGCATTGTGGGATGTGCCGCGGTCGAACAGACCGCGGACATCCCATAATGTTCGGTGTTCGGCGAACGCTCGAACATGCTATGTTCGAGTCGAACATAGGTTCGACTCGAACGCGAAGCTCATCCCTATTAATGTTACAGGATACAAAGACATTTTAGACCATTGTGCTCTTCCAGCCTTGCGGTAACAGTTTGGTAAAGGCCCTTTTCTTGCTCCACCATGACTCTCCCCTGTGTACAAAGCCAGCTCCATAAAGACATGGTGTGACCAGTTTGGTGAAGGACCTTTTCTGTTCCACCATGACTGTGCCCTTTTGCGAAAAGCCAGCCCTATGAAGACATGGTTTGACCAGTTTGGTGTGATGGAACTTGAGTGGTCTGCACAGAGCCTTGACCTCAACCGTACAGAACACCGTTAGGATGAACTGGAACGCTGATTGCGAGCCAGGTCCTCTCATCCAACATCAGTACCTGACCTTACAAATGGGCACACATTTCCACAGGCACAGTCCAAAATCTTGTAGGAAAAACTCCCTAGAAGAGTGGAAGCTCGTATAGCCACAAAGGAATCAACTATATATCTATGGTTTTGCAATGGGATATTTAGGAACTCCATATAGGTTTATTGATCAGGTGTCCACAAACCTTATCCATATAGTGTGAGATAGTGATGGGTAAACTGGCCCAGCAACCAATGATGCTGTGTGGGTTGCTAGGACACAACTGGTTTGGGTTTGGTTCGCTTGGACGTTTGCTGAACCTAGGAGCAATCAAACCCAGCACCACCTGTGTCCTAACAACCCACACAGCATCATTGGTTGCTGGGGCACTAGCAGCTGGGCCACATAGCGCCATTGGCTGTGTGGAGGTACGCAGGCACATGATAACAACCAGTGATGCTGTGGGGCCTCCAGCATCTTAGAAACCAGGGGCGCTGTGAGGGTCTTATAGTGTCTCATTGGCTAATTAGCTGATCAAACAGCCAACGCATCAACCACTGAGGCTGTACAGGCCTTACAGTGTCTCATTGGCTGATCAAACAGTCAATGTGACAACCACTGAGGCTGTGCAGGTCTTACAATGTCCCATTGGCTGATCAAACAGTCAATGTGACAACCACTGAGGCTGTGCAGGTCTTACAATGTCCCATTGGCTGATCAAACAGTCAATGTGACAACCACTGAGGCTGTGCAGGTCTTACAATGTCCCATTGGCTGATCAAACAGCCAACATGTTTTGGGGCAGGCACAACCCTCTTCCTCAGGGTTTGGAACCAATGAGAATGAAGAAATGTCCTCAGAGCAAATAAAAATAAGAATTTAGGTCTTATTACAGCTATGGGTAGTTCTCCCAAAATCTGTAGATTGCAGGCAGTGATCATTGGTTCCTGGGACAAAGAGGAAGGTTCAGATTTAGAAGGTGGGTAAGCTGGCCAAATAGTTTGCCTATCTTGTCAATCTGCGATCAGCTTGGGCTCAGATGAAACTTGTGGTCTACCCAAACCCAAATATCATCCCAAATGTAATATTATTTAAAAGTAAAGAAAATGTATACAGTAAAGAAAATGAAAACAGAATATTATCCCTTCATCTGCAGCATTATAACAACTCACAATCTCCTTTTTCTTTTTGTTACCTTCTTTACTTCCCGTATTGTTCCTTGTTTTCTAATCAGTCTACACTCTATTTTGCGATGTTACCATTTTGGGTACAACTGTCTATTATCTTCTGATGATATTTCCCCGCTAGATAGCAATTTTTCGGTACAATGTAAGTAAATTAGATGTGGTTTTGTATAAATCACATATCCCTATTACAGAGCGGGTTTCAGCAATTCTCTGTTGTACAATATATTCCAGGATCGTCCCTCGGGCCTATTCGACATTAAGAATTGAATTATCTCTGCGCGATAAAAATGAGAAACTGTATTGAAATACAAATTAATTTCTACAAACTTTACCACATAAATTTTCCAAAGAGAAACTATCATTAGGGGACACAGACTTGCCTGGAGTTTCATGGTTAAGGCCTGATTGAGATGTTTCAATGACAACAGGGAAGGTTGGCCTTAAAAGTTATTGATGCAGACAAATGTAGAAACTGACAGATGACAAAGAGGAGAGAGTGAAAGAGAGAGAGAGAGAGAGAGAGAGAGAGAGAGAGAGAGAGAGAGAGGGAGAAAGAGAGAGATACAGAGGGAGGGGGAGAAAGGGGGAGAGAGAGCTACAGAGAGAGAGAGGGAGGGAAAGAAAGAGAGAGAGTGCGCTGCAGAGAGAGAGGGAGGTAAAGAGAGGGAGGAAGAGAGAGAAAGTGAGAGAGGGAGGGAAAGAGGGAGGGAGAGAGAGAGAAAGGGGGGACGGAGAGAGAAAGGGAGAGAGAGAGATATAAAGAGAGGGAGAGAGAAGAAAGGGAGAAAGAGAGAGAGAGAGAGAGAGAGAGGGGGGCAGAGAGGAAGAGGAGGGGGGAGAGAGAGAGGTGAAGAGAGAGAGGGGAGGGAGGAGAAAAAGAGAGAGAGAGATGCAGAGAGGAGAGAAAAGAAAGAGAGAGGGAGGAGCGAGAGAGAGAGAGAGAGAGGGGAGGGAGATAGAAAGGGAGAGAGAGGAAGTGGAGAAAGAGAGAGAGAGAGAGGGGGGAGAGAGGGAGTGGAAAAAGAGAGAGGGGGGAGAGTGAAAGAAAGAGAGAAAGATACAAAAAGAATGAGAGATAGACACAAAGGAAAAGAGAGATAGAGAGAAGGAAAGAAAGAAAGAGAGAGATGAAGGTGGGAGCAGTGCAGCCCAATGGGGTTGGTATACATGAGCCCAGGGTATATTTTTCAGCGGTCTGTGTATGGGGGGGGCGGGGGGGGTTAATGAGCACTGAGTGCATTATCTTGTGCCCTTTATCATTTCAGTGGGGGGAGAAGTACCCGGTGTGGACGGGGCTGATAGCTGGACGGACACATAGAAAAGTGTTTGGTAAAGAAGGAAACGCGCTGACATTTTTACCAAAGTGAGAAAAAGCGTCTGGAGATGAAGAGAATTTCCTGACAGACAAATTACAGTCCTCCTCACATTTCATTTTCCGCTGCGCACTGAACCTCGGATGATATTTTTAGTCCCCGGGACGAGTAATATAATAAGAAAAGGAGAGTTGTTCTTTTTGTTTTCTTTCTTCCCCAAACAAGTAATAAATAAGTTGTACTGTATTAAATTTACACCTTATCCGCAACTCTCCCTCCCTGCTCCGTCTCCCCTCGCACCCTTGTTTTATTTCTTGTTTCTTGCCGGAACTTAAAGTAAAACCTGCCAAATAAGCCCGTGGAAGGAAAAGCAATACTGTCTGCAAGATGTACACTTCACCTGGCATGGAACTGGAATATTGAAGAGGAGCGAGCATCAGATGTTTTCATGTTAAGTGCAGCGTGCTAAGTAATGTGTCAGTGTCACACTTCCTGCTATTTATTACCTCTCACAGAGATCAAAGCACTCCCTCTGACAATGACTTTTGTTTGCTATTTGATTTTTTTTTTTTCACAGAAGGACAGCGCCATCTTTGTTCAGACATCATCCATGATCTACATCTACTTCCTGGATTAAAGGAGAACTATGGGGTTAAGGCTTTTCCCCATAGTTCTCCTTAGGGTAATGGGAGGACACACACTAGCGTCCTCCTGTCACCCTAGGCTCAGTATACTGCAAGCTGTAGCTCGCGCTATACTGAGACGCCGCAGCTGAAGCGGATCCCGACAATTATGTCTGGATCCGCCCAGCTGCGTGAGTGACAGCTGGCTCTACCTATCTAGTGAAAAGCACTCACCTCGTAGTTCTCCTTTAAGGTGCTGGCTGAGAGATGACACAATCTTGCAAATCCCGGTACCTCTTCTTGGCTCTGTTCACAAATGTCTGGCACAGAACAGCCCCTGCCGCAGCCTCTCACCTTGTGACTTGTTACAATGTTGCAGCCTGATCACTAGAGGAGACTGAGGAAATGATTCTTCCTGTCTGTAGCAGACTGGTGACATCCCCTCGGCAAAGTTACTGTGTTGGATGTCTGTGAAGGTTCTCATTCATCCAGGTCATGGTATATCTGTAAAAGATAAGTCAAGGCAACTGGACTTGCTGTATATTTCTTGAAGACGTTTCACTGGCCATCCGACTAGCTTTTCCAATTCTGAATAAAGAAAGCTGGTTGGATGAGCAGTGAAATGTCTTCAAGAAATATACAGCAAGTCCAGTTGCCTTGACTTATTTTTTTACAGATTTACTATGTTGGAGCTCAAGGACGGCTGTTTAATTATAAAAGGTGGAGCTTTAAAAAATAAAAAAAAAAAACTGTACTGGTGCCTTATATAAGGACCCATTGGCCATTTGGTTATGCAGACTTTTTTTTTACAGGTCACTGCTGCACATTAGCAAATACGTTAAATCGTATTTTGTTGTATATTAATATGCATTGCTTTAAGGCAACCCATTCATTTGAATAGGCCATCACCACACTGCAATGAATTGCCGTGCGCTGTGGTGCACTGCAGTGCAGGTGCTTTGGGGAGCCTTTCAAAATGAATGGCGACATACTGGATTGCGGTAAGTGCTTTGCCATGCGTTGAAGTAGCATGGGGGTAAAGTGTGTGTTTTATCATGTGCTGCCACAAAGCATAGATGGAAGTTCCTGAAAGAGTCACTTTAAGCCTAAGATTATCCACTAGGACAGGGGTAGGGAACCTCAGCGTTCCAGCTTTGATGAAACTACAAATCCCATAATGCCTCTGGGAGTCATGCCTTTGCCCAGGGTCGTCTCTATAATAAGGCAGCCTGAGGTGGTCGCCACCGGCAGCATCCCTTTAGGGGGGTGGCCAGAGCATCCCAGGTTGGTAAGAGCTCTTAGCAATCCGTGACGCTCCTTCTGGCTTCCCGCCCAGCTCACTGATGTCATCGTTGCCAGGGAGCTGAGCGGGATGCTCTGGCTGGTGTCCTGCCGAGCTCCTGGCAACCAGTGACATCAGTGAGCTGGGCTGGGCTGGACAGAGAGCCACTCACAGGCATGACCCTCCACATCCATCGCCGGCCTTCCAAAGCACTATCAGCAGCAACAACAACAACCCCCCCCCCCCCCCCACCCCCCCCCCCCCCCCCCCCCCCCAGGTGGTGGTTATGGTAGGGACGGCCCTGCCTGTTGCAGAATCTTGCAATGCCTCATGGGACTTGTGGTTCCATAACAGCTGAGTTTGCCTACCCCTGCACTAGGAGACTGTCACTTTAAATCATATACATGACCACAATGAAGGTGCCATGCATTCTCATTGACTTGTATGGAGAAATAAAGGCAAAGTGCAAATTGATTTCATACTGACTTTCATAGGTACGTAAGGCCTCTATGCTATCCAGTGATCAGGTTTAAAGCCCAACTCTGGGCTCAGCCATCAATTGCCCCTCGAGAACCCTTCCACTCTACACTGTTCTCTTCTTCAATACACTGTGGATATGCCCTGGTGATGCCCTCTTAGGGGGGCAGGGCCATGATGCCCATTCATTCATAGTATGTTCTCCAGGTTTAATGACATGGACACCTTATGTCTGGAATAGAGGGGGGCAACTCACAACTCTGAATTTAAAGGAGAACTATGAGGTGCTTTTCACTCACCTCATAGTTCTAGCCGACCTGTGACAATTAGACTGTCACAGGTCGGCTCAGTAGATCGGGAAGTGAGCCCCCCACTCCGATCCGCCGGCGCTGACTGGCGGATCGGACGGGGGATGGGCGGTTACAGCTGGCTCTGCCTCTAGATAGGCAGAGCCAGCTGTCACTCACGCAGCTGGGCAGATCCAGACATAATTGTCGGTATCAGCTTCAGCTACGGCGTCTCAGTATACAGCTCGTGGTATACTGAGCATAGGGTGACGGGAGGACGCTAGTTTGTGTCCTCCCGTTACCCTAAGGAGAACTATGGGGAAGAGCCTTAACCCCATAGTTCTCCTTTAAGGTTATTATTGAAGCCCCCAGGGTGAGGGCGGGGGGTGTATAAAAAAATGCCCAGAGCTGCGCTTTAAATTCATACCGCAAAGCGAAAAACTCAGACTGTTTTTATTTGTTTGCAGAACGTTCTTTTTTCTCAAAAGTTAAACATAGACCCCATTTCTAATCATTAGAATTTCATTCGCCACTTTGTGACAACATTTTGAATAAACCTTTTCTCCGGACCCGACAACAGATACAACGGAACTCTTTTTACAATTCTGAGCCCTCCAAATCTACGCGGCTCCCAAAAACCTTTAACCGAGAGAAAAGAAAAAAAAGCTTTTAACCTTATTTTTCCAAGGAGTAAAATATTCGACGTCTTCCCCCTTCTTCTGTCTCTTCATGTTTCCCTGTTAGCTAAATGCTAGCGTGTTCTGTAACCTTTTAAATTGCTTTTGAAGACAGTGTCACTACATTACTATTAAAATCAGAAATGCCACGAGATGGTAATTTCAATACATAAATATGTATATGTACACACACCGTCACAATTCTAAGACAGTAAAGAGAAGGGAGATTTGGGTCTTACGGCACCAATTAGAACTGTATTCAACTTTAACCTCCTTTGGTGCAGGTGGAGGTGTGGAAGCAATCTGTACATAACATTCTAAGATCTATGAAAGGGATGCTGGGACTTCAAACCTTATCAAGTCCAAAATTAGTTTCCTACAAAATTTGATAATGATGAACAAATGTAATCCTTGTGTTCCTATTTTATGCTAAAATTGGTTTCTGTATTCAGACAGCTTTGTGAAAATGGATATATATTCAGTGACCCTTATATTTACCATTCTTATATTTGTAGTTGTCTTGTGGCCCTGAAAGTGGGGTGGGGGGGAGGGGGGGGCAGTGGTTGGCACCTGAAACGCATTGGCTGTTTTATATGACCAGTTATGATATGAGCAAGGGATGCATCAATACTGTTTTTTTGGTATCTAGTACGAGTACCGATATTTACCTTTCAGTACTTGCCGGTATCGATACCGCTACTTCCACTAGCATGGAGCCAGCTTCCCGGGCAATCAGGAAGCCGGACAGCTTATCATTACCCGGCTTCTTGATTGCCTGGGAAGCCGGCTGGCATGCTGTTTGGCCGGCTCAAAGCTGATTGGCCGGGTCATTGCCCGTCGCCCGGCTTCCTGATTGCCCAGGAAGTTGGCTCCATGTTCCCACGCGGCACTGCCGGTCAGAGGAAATCTCCCTCTGACCGGAAGTTCCGGTATCGGAGGTAAGTATAGGAGCATTTGGGCAAGCACTAGTACTTACCCAAATACTTGGTATCAGCACTGATAGCGATACTAGTATCGTTATCGATGCATCCCTAATATGAGCAATGAAAGCAATTTTGGACGTTTTCAACATTTGGATTGGTGCTTATGGAGTATGTGAGTGCTTTTTAGTGCCATTCCACGTAAAATATTTAAAGGGTAATTCCAGTTTCCCAGCAAATGTAGATAAGTGAAATTACCCCCGCAAATTGGTTCCCTCTGTCCCCCTCATTAGTCATTCCTTTAGGGAAACCACACCCCTCCTTCCTGCTGCAGCCGGTGAACATCCCATACACCGTACATAGCATTGCAGCCCAGTACTCTGTATATGAAATAATGTTTACCATTATTACCAATGACTGCTTACCATTTGTGAGCATCATACTCCATATACAGAGTACCGGGCTGCAATGCTGTTTGCACTGGCT
>NW_017306274.1:680141-695031 GCF_000935625.1 Nanorana parkeri
GGGGAGACTTGTAGCTTTACAACAGCTCAAGTACAGAGGTGCCAAGCAGCGTCATTGGTTGCTAGGACACAGGAGGCCCAGGTGTTTGTTTACCTGGATGTTTGACAAACCCAGATTTCTCTCTTTGGCGAACCTCTAACAAAACCAAACCCAGGCCAGTTCACTCATCACTACCAGAGAATAGTCCTTTGCCATCTGGATGACTTTTCTTGGGCACAGCTTCAAGAGTTCAGTTCCTCATGAAAGCATTGGTAGAGGTTCTCACCTTACCCCACTTGGGGCAAAACTACAAAAATTAATCCTTTTGGCTTGAGCTAAGCTAAGGAAAAAATCCTTGGCCATTCTGGACGCACTAGACTCCCCAGTCCAAATGAAATGCTGGACATTACTTTCATGCACCAGAGTCCCACTTGTGTACCGCTGACCCATGGGCACCTCAGGCACTTTCATCCTCCATAAAAATCCAGTGAGTAAAAAATGTCCCAGGATGGAGTTGACCATGGCAGAGCTCCAATCACTCCTGAACATGCCCAGACTGTGGTCAGGGCCATCCCTAAAATTAGAGGGAGCCTGAGGTGGTTGCCTTGGGCAGCATCTCTTTGGATAACGTTGGGGCCCGTTTCCAGCCAGAGCATCTCAGTTTGCTAAGAGCTCTTAGTAACCTGTGATGCTATGGTCAGGGTGACACCCAGCTCCTGGCAACCAATGATGTTACTGGTTACCAGGAGCTGAGCAGGATGCTTTGGCCTGGCGTCCCTCTCAGCTCCTGGCAACCAATGACGTCAGTGAGCTGGGCAGGATGCCAGACAAAGCCAGAGGTAAACCCCCCGGTAAACCCCTAGGACCCCTTTAAAACTCATGACCACGCACCCCTTAACATGCACCCCCAGACCCCTGTGCCTCACACCGCTATATGTCTAGGAACATCCTTGAGTATGGTTTTCCAGTGTGTCTCTCATCTCCTCCTGTACTCGATCAAAGGCCTCTGCCACTGCCAGTGCCTTGTCCTCCTGGAGAGCCTGGAATTCCTCAACCATCTCTGCTTGGACCTGCTCCAACTCTGCCGCACACGGCACCACCTGGGGGAGAGAAAGTGTCAGTACAGGAAGCATAGCGCAACCTCTGCAGCAGAGAACACGGGACATGGGTACAAGATACCCTTCCGCTGAACCCCATGACCTTTGTTCCATAAATGATGCAGAATCCAGCATGCTTCAACTTTAAATGAGCCTAACTTCACATAAACGTGGAGAAAAAGTATGAACAGCATCAGGAGAGAGCAATGCCGGTACACACCTGATCTAGGCTTTGTTTACAGCTAAATCACATGTGCAATTTTCCCCCAGGAGTTACCACGCTTTTCTTGAACTAAGCACATTAAATCAATCCAGCCTTAGCAAGGCCAGATAAAAATCCGTCCCACTTATATTTAATTTCATATGGATTAAGCCCGGCGTTATTAGTTGAAAACATTACTTCAAATTGCACTGAGCTGTTTTCCTTAGTACTATAGCGGGTTTTTATTCTACTTATCTAAGCTTTGGCTCTTCCAGTGATTACTGGGCTAATTGCCCCCGGGGGGGCTCTTCAATTAAGATGTTACAGGAAAGAAAGAAAGAAAGAAAGAGGGAGCGAGAGAGAGGGAGAAAGAGAGGGAGAATGGAAGGAAGGAAGGACAGGTGAAGGATAGGGGAAGGAGAGTGAAAAAGACAGACAGAGAAGAGTGAAAGTGGGGAAGTAGGTGGGATAAAGGAAGAGAAAGGGAGGAAGGAAGGAAGGAAGGAAGGAAAGAGAGGTGTATAAAGGAAAGTGAAGAAGAGAAAGTGGGGTGGAATAAACGAAAGGAAAGGGACAAGAGAGAGGTAAAATGGAAGAAAAAAGAGAGTGAGGGAGGGAGAAAACAAATAATCCATCTACAATTAAATGTTTATTTCTGTCAATAATGTTGTTCTGGATATGTGACAAAGTATATGACTTATATTTATGCAAAAACATAGAGAGAGAGAGAGAGAGAGAGAGAGAGAGAGAGAGAACACTATTAGGATCAGCAGCAGTTTAATATTTCTTTCACTTGATATTGGACTCCCGTATATTAAGCATTTTGTCACATCGCTCGCAGGGCTCCAAAAATGATAAGTAAAACATATTGCAGGCCAAGCAGCCGTTAACTGTTGAAGGGATGAAATAATTTGCCAGGGCTGCCTTCCACAACAGGAAATCAATACGTATGATCATTAAGCTATGCCTGCTATAAGAGGTAATAGAAAAAAAAAGGATTGATCTTAAAACATTTCCTTGATTTCTCATCGCACATCTTCAGGGGAATTCAATGGAATTACAACAGCAGAATCCTTTAAATAAAACCAACACAGCGGTCAATAATTCAAAGACTTCATAAGCTGCGCCTTCTGTATCGCAGATCTTATTAAAAAATATTAGGCTATTTTTTCACATCACATTTGTGGGTTAAATGAAACATCGATGGATATGAGATATTAAAGCATTAAACACCAATAGGCTGAAAACACCCTTGGACACTCTTGGCCATCATGGACAATTCACAGCTGGTTAGGGCTTGTTGGGGTAAAGAACATGCCTTGCTTTTAAATTGGACCTCAACTCAAAAACATAAATTTGGAGGTAGCGATGAGTAAACTGGCATGGGTTGTGTTGGCTTCGACAGTCTGCAAATTTATTCGCCAAATCCAACCAAAAACATTCGCCAAACCCAACCAAAAATCTAGGTTCCACATGAACCTAACTCAAGGCCACCTGTGTCCTAGAAACAAAAGCTTCTGTGCAACCCACACAGACATCATTGGTTTGTTGAAATGCTAGTAGCTCAGCCGCACAGTGTTATTGATTGCTGGGGGGCAGGCGGGCACACCATAACGATCAATGATGCGGGTGGGATCACCAGTGTCTAAACAACTAATGATGCTGGGCAGCCCGCAGTGGGTCATTGGTTTTTAAGATGCTGGTGGCCCTATATTGTCATAGGTTGTTATGGTGTGCCTGTCTACCTCCTACCAATCAATGACGAGGTGTGCCTGCCTGTCTCCTAGCAACCAACCACCAGTCAGCCATTGATGCTGGGCACAGAAGGTCATTAGTTTTTAGGACACAGGGAGGTCCGATGGGAAAACTGGTCAAGATGTTAGGCCAAATAGCAAACAACTTGGGTTTGGCTCGCACTTGCAGCTCCTCCCTGGTCATTGTGATAGAGACCAGGAGACCAGGCAATGCTGGTGACTGGTTCTTTGGCCTTTTTTGGCACAGCTTTAGCTTCCAAAACTTAGTTCCTCTTTATAGGTCTGGTTGAAATGTACAAGTAGGCCTTGAAATGCACTCAGACCTTCAGTTTTTCACTCAGGCATTGCCACAGTTTTCCCATCCACCACATTCATGTTGGTAAGCCAGTGATCTGGGAAACCTTTTTGTTACTTGTTGAAAACCAGGAGGGGAATTTCCTGCCACAGCCACTTGCTGTCTCACACACGCAGCCTAATGTGCAAAATTGTGTCACGTGATATCCATCAGATTGGAAAGCCCCATGCTAAAACATGGAAGTCACATCCCCACCCCCTGACTACTCCATTCCTGCAAATTTAGGCTAAAGCCGTTTGTACAGTGCTCAAATCTTGCTGACTTGGCTGAAAATTCTAGTGGTGTGTGTGGCCCCCTCGGGACCCCCTTCCCGCTTGACAAAAGTAAATTTTTGTTGTAGGAGCCAATCCCGGAAATTTTCAGATGACTAGCAGGGCCTGTGGAAGCAGGTGAAGCAGAGCCTGCCATAATGGAAGAAAAAGCTTTCAGCTTCAACTCCGAAGCTGACAGCATTTTCTCCATTCAGACCGGCTTCTAACAGGTTACACAGCAGGAAAAGCCTCCCCTCTGTGTAACCTGTCATGGACGGACATGTTAATGAGATCATCCAGCTTTTGACAGCTATGCAGGGGCATAACTAATAATCACAGGGCCCCACAGCAAAAATTTGTACGGGGCCCTGTGATTTCTAGTTACGCCCCTTGCAGAGCCCACCTGAGATCCCACACAGCCCACCTGAGAGTGACCCTGCAGAGCTCACCATAGACTCTCTATGTTGGGCTCTGCAGGGTCTCAGGTGGGCTGGTCACACCCCTGCACACCTCTTACCTGTTAGCCCCGATCCGCTGTCAGCCAACGTAAGGTCACCCTAGGACAGGAAGTGTGCAATATATTATATAAGAAAACGTATTTTTGTTCTCCTTATTTTTTAAGGCGCCCCAGGGATGGGATAACTACATCATCTGTCATTTATTTAAATATTTGTCTTACAATAGAAGAAGTTGTACCCTTTCCAAGGGTCCTTTAGCACAAAAGCTTGAAAATGTATTTTCATCAGTTACAATGACACCCCCGTTCGCTGTATTCCCAGCTTTTTCAGCAAAGCGAAAATGTAAATTCCAGCGACCCCGGCATTCATCAACGGTTCTAAGCCGCCTGCCGGTCTCAAATACAAACCATGGGAGGTGAGCCGGGAAGATGCATTCATTTCTTCAGCCTCTCCAAGAACTTGCACGCTTGCAAACCTGCCTATAGCTTTCATCATTCTCTCTGCTTGCGGGCTGCAAAAAAACAAAACAAAAATGATAATCCATTCAGCTATTTAATACCTATTAATCAGGAATACTTAAGGCAGTGTGTTACTCGGTTAGAAATGCATTTCTTCCCCCAGAGGAATCGTCGAGTGTTTAATGGAAAAAATTAAATGTATAGTTCAGGAACTTTGCAGAAAAAAAGATAAGTTGTTTTTTTTCGCCTTCAACTTTTCCGCTCTTTGTTCTGCGTGTGACAGCTTTATATAAAGATGCTCTATTACCAGACGCCAACGTTTTGCATAAAGACTTCGGACCCACAGGCTGTCAGACCAAATAAGATTCTAAATGGAAATAATGACGCAGAGATATAAAAATGTAGCGGAGATGAACAAATATGTAACAATTTTCTCTGTTTTACAGGGCCAGAGATTTAAAGCTGAATTCCAGGAGGATGTTGAAAGAAACACCAACACATTCAAGTGTATTTATTAATGACCGCATTACATGTACACTATATTGTCAAAAGTATTGGGACGCCTTTACACTCACATGAACTTTAATGGCATCCCACTCTTAGTCCGTAGGGTTCAGTATTGGGTTGGCTCTGCCCTTTGCCACCATAACAGCTTCAACTCTTCTGGGAAGGCGTCCACAAGGTTTAGGAGTGTGTCTATGGAAATGTTGGACCATTTGTGAGGTCAGGTACTGATATTGGAGGAGAAGACCGGGCTCGCAGTCTCTGCTCTAATTCATCCCAAAGGTGTTCTATGGGGTTGAGGTCAGGACTCTGTGCAGGCCAGTCAAGTTCCTCCACCCCAAACTCCCCCCTCCATGTCTTTATGGACCTTGTTTTGTACACTGGTGCGCAGTCATGTTGGAACCGGTAGGGGCCATCCCCAAACTGTTCCCACAAAGTTGGGAGCATGAAATTGTCCAAAATGTCTTGTTATGCTGATGTCTTAAGAGTTCCCTTCACTCGAACTAAGGGGCCGAGCCCAACCTCTGAAAAACAACCCCACACCATAATCCCCCCTCCGCCAAACTTTACGCTTGGCACAATGCAGTCAGACAAGTACCGTTCTCCTGGCAACCGTCAAACCCAGACACGTCCATCGGATTACCAGACAGAGAAGCGAAATAATAGTAACAAAAATAATACATTTGGTGGCTTTCAAAAGACTAAAAGCTGTACATTGATCTTTTTCTATAGTCGCCGGGAGGATTGATGGTAATAAACCCTGGTACCTGTAATCCATTAAGGATAGTCACATTGCAAAGGTCTTCAGGCTCTGGGTAATATAGAACATTTCAGGCTCTTAAGATTCCGGATTATTTACTAATGCCTGTTAATGCATTCTGCTCGTCTCTTCGATAACCTTTAAAAAATTTGTTTCCACGATCCCTGTTTTGCTTTAACATATGGAAAGACACAAGGTCACTGGCGGGTCAACCTGAAGCTCACCCATTCTTTATGGCTCATTATATCTAATTGGTCAGGACGAGTTGTGACCATCATAAGGGATGTCTCTGTGAAGGATCTCATTAATCCAGGTCATGGTATATCTGTAAAAAAAATACATCAAGGCAACTGGACTTGCTGTATTTATTGACTTGAAGATGTTTTGTTGGTCATCGGACTAGCTTTTCTAAATTGCGTTTCTGAATTGCGAAAGCCATTCGGATGGTCAGCGTCACATCTTCAAGAAAAAAATACAGCAAGTCCAGTTGCCTTGATTTAAAGTTTTTTTTTTTTTTTACAGATACTTAATAAGGGATGTTATAAAGTTCTGTGCTGACTCTCCATTCACCCAACTCTACTCATTCCTTACATTCTGGCTTCGGATCCTCCATTAAAGTAGAAGCAAACTCTAACTAAACCACATTTTTTTGTTACAGTATTATAGATACAATGGACATTTTTCTAAAAATTAAATACTGTTGTCATTCACTTTATGTCTACATACACTTCAGTGATGGCCTGTGTGCCATTTGTAAAGGGACAGTCAACTCAGATGAAACCTTAAAATTACATTCAGTAACCTGAACTCTGAACAACAATGTATCTTATTTGTGTATCACTCGGCTGTAGATCCTCCAATCATCTCTGAATCGGTGCTGACACTGTCCTTCCTTCTGGAGGGGGGATACCTTTGTTCCCCATGGTCCCTGTGTGTGTTGAAGAGTAGTCACTGCTCCAAGCTTCCACCGGGATGGATTATAGACATGTGCGATTCGTTTCGTTCCGAATCGAAATTCGGACGAATTTTCAGAAATTCGGACATTCGGATGTATCCGAATTCCGAATTACAGACATAACGAATGCAAACGAATCCGAATTTCCATTTCCGAAATTCGGTAGCGGTAGTTCGAACGTTCGTTTCGTTTTCTGTTCTTATTCGTTTCTTATTCGTTTCGTTCGTTGGAGCAAAGTGACATTAGAGAAGGAGAAAAATATTTTTCCCCCCTCAAATGTCACTCTGCTGCAAACGAACGAACGAAAACGAATAAGAAACGAATAAGAACAGAAAACAAAACGAACGTTCGAACTAACGCTACTGAATTTCGTCCGAATCCGAATTCCGAATCCGAATTGACTTTCACACCCGGATCCCGAAAAACGAAATAACACAAATCCGAATTTAAAACGAAACTAAACTAAACAAATTTTTTGGCAGTGCACATGTCTAATGGATTACAATCTCAATACAAATTAGTAAACCTAAACCGGAGACTGTAGTCTATCCCGGGAGCGAGCTTGGAGCGGTGACTACATTACAACACACACAGGGACCATGGAGAACAAAAGTAGCCCCCCTCCAGAAGGAAGAACAGTGTCAGCACCAATTCAGAGATGATTTGAGGATCTACAGCCGAGTGATACACAAATAAGATACATTGTTCATAATTAAGGTACTTGAATGTATTTTTAAGGTTTAGTGTCACTTTAAGGTGGGTTTCTTGTTGGAGACAACATTGTGCCATGACTACTCAGGCACTCAATGTTCCACCTGTAGTCTCCAGTGGATGCTTGTGTGAATGAGTGACAGTGTAGGTGCACATTAGACATGTAAGCTGCGGAAGTATTCGGTTCGGTTTGGATGTTTCATTATTTTGGGATTCAGATACGACATTAGATTCGGTTTGGGTTTCGGATTTGGACGAAATCCGAATTTATGTTAGTTTCTGATGAGTTCACGAATATTCGTTGCAAATACCACAGAAAACCATATACAGATACTAATACTAAAGCTGATGGCATTTGGGATCCGAATTTCTGAATTGTATTCGGGAGCTCCCGAATGCCATTCGGGTCTGGGAGCCTCAGCTTTAGTAATATATGTAAATACAGTATGACTTCCAGACCCGAATGTCATTCAGAAGCTCCCGAATGCAATTCAGAAATTCGGATCCCGAATACCATTCGGGTCTGGAAGCCTCAGCTTTAGTACTATTGTATATACTGTATATGGCTCCCATGTTGCATAATGAAAATTCGCGTTGAGACCCATTTGGATGCACTAAACCCTAAAACACATCTGATTGGCCAGAAAAGTCACATGTCCGATTCAGTTAAGTTTTTGAACAAAATTCGTACGGGATCCGAAATTCGGAAACGGAAATCCGGATTTGGACACATTCGGATGCATTGGGATTCGGAAATTTGGATGTGTCCGAATTTCAGAAAATGCGTCCGAATTTTGATTCTGAATGAAACGAATCGCGCCTGTCAAATGCACATTTTGGAGACAGGGACAGAACGTTGTCACCCTATAACAGGAAGTGCCTGAACAAGGATCTTCATGGTAGGATCGGCAGGGGATTATTTTAATAGAAGCTGCAGATTTACCAAGAGTGAAAAATGCCTTTGGAAATGACAACAACATGTTAAAGATTGAGTTTACAAGCTGCTTCCTCAATTCTTGTCCCCCATGTCAGCGCTTTTGCCAATTGACAAAGATATCAAGAAGCTTTCCCGGGATGAAATAAATCCCCATAAAAATTTAGTAAAATCCCCAGCGGGTTAACAAAAAGCTGCAGGAAGCAGAAGAATAATATTACCCTTTGGAAATGATCCAAGGGGTTGAGCCGTTGCGTCATTCTGAGCTGCCTCTGGGGTAAAAATCCCCGGCATTGTGCTAACAGGCGGGAAGAGACTGCGGTGATGGATTTCCAACCTCGCCATCACTGCGCGGGTTCCTCGGCATCCATTTTTTTAATTTGCTTGACTCGGCAATCATAGCGTTTTCTATCTCGGGAAGACTCGCCCCCAGGGTACGATTCTCTCGCTCACCTTTATTTTTTTTTTCTTCTAAGCTTTGCAAACACGATAGTTCGGATGAAATACAACAGATGTGCTGCAGGGAAAAATTACAGACCTGAGAAATAGACGTTTTCTTTTCCCACCAGTAGAGTGATTTGCCTGGAAGGCGCCCTGCCAGAGCGGCATTACACGATAAAAGTCTTGCGCGCTGGTAAAGAAGCAACTTTTGCTTCTTACGCTTTGCCTTCGGGGCAGACGGGGAGGGAGGTCTAAGGAATATTCATAGTTGGAGATGTACCGTGTGCCATTCCCGTTTGTCCTTTTTTTCTAGGGTTTATTATTGCTGTCTGTGTACCCACGGAGGAGATTAGCCCGCTCTTCCAGTTCTGGCTGACACCCGCCATCTGGACTGGAAGTAACGGATAATCTCCCAAATGGGGACACAAAATATTGTGCAAGACTCAACAGAGGTTGTAACCGTTCCTTACTCTGATAATGATATGGATTCTATTGCTGTCTGTCTCATTAAGCAGAGCCACATTTAAAGCGGAACTCTGCGTGGACAATTCCCATTGACTGTTCACTAGCATCTAAAGGTCCAGCTCAAGGTCCAGCTACAGCAACATGGGAGCCATATACAGTATATACATATAATACTAAAGCTGAGGCTCCCAGACCTGAATGGCATTCGGGATCCGAATTTCCAAATTGCATTCGGGAGCTCCCCAATGCCATTCGGGTCTGGGAGCCTCAGCTTTAGTAACATATGTATATCGCTCCCAGACCCAAATGGCATTGGGGAGCTCCCGAATGCAATTCGGAAATTCAGATCCCGAATACCATTCGGGTCTAGGAGATTCAGCTGTAGTATTAACATCTGTATATGGTTTTCTGTGGTATTCGTAACAAATATTCGCTCGTAAACTTAACCCGAAACTAATGTAAATTCAGATTTCGTTCGAACCGAATTGAATTTCAGGCCCGAGCCCCGAAATATCCAAATAACCGAACCAAACTTTCCCGCAGCTTACACGTCTAGCATGTAACCAACTTCCTGTGTCAAGGACCCCCGGCATGCATCATCAAGCCACCCTGGGCTCCCAGGAGAATACTGTAGAAAGCAGCTTCACATTATTTTTACGGTTGGCCATTTCGGAGAATAAGAACGTTCTATGGCATTGCTTGACCAGACCTAAGATCGCTATGAAACAGAGGAATAAGAAGACGTCCCTTGAAATCACTGGACCAGATTTAAGATCGCTATGAAACAGAGGAATAAGAAGACGTCCCTTGAAATCACTGGACCAGATTTAAGATCATTATGAAACAGAGGAATAAGAATACGTCCCTTGAAATCATATGACCAGGCCTAAGATCATTATGAAACAGAGGAATAATTAGACGTCCCTTGAAATCATATGACCAGGCCTAAGATCATTATGAAACAGAGGAATAATTAACCGTCCCTTGAAATCATATGACCAGATGTAAGATCATTATGAAACAAAGGAATAAGAAGACGTCCCTTGAAATCATATGACCAGACCTAAGATCATTAAGAAAAAGTATGTACAAAGATTTAAAAAAATGCTAGGGCTCCAGAGGGTGGAGTTTAGGGTTCAATTGAGCAATAAAAGTTGTCTGTTTTCAATAAAAGAATGTTCAGTTGAATCTTCCGCAGCACTAGTCTTGATAGAGCTCCATCCTTGACCAATATAAGTTCATTTGTGAATGATACCCGTGTTCCTTTAGTCCATATGAACTAACCTCCAGAAGAAAGATTGTCTGAAGGTGAGGGTGCCTCTAGTAAGTGTCTATCTCTCTTTTATAGGTGTTTCTATTATTAGTAGAGTTTCTCAGAAAGGCTTAGTCCTGGCTATAAGAGAACTGTCAGGCATGATGAGGTTGATGAGAGCACAAAGGATATCAATGCTGCTTTGATATAGAAAAATACTATAAAAAACGAATGGAACGCCGGATAATACTTTTTCCCCACTTGGACTGCACATCAAATGCGTTTAATAAAGCTTTTTCTCTGACATGATGTTTGGATCTTTCGTAGACTTGATAATAATAATGGTCCAGCTCTTGGCAGCCTTAAAAGCTAAGAAGAAAGAGTCTCATCGCTGACATAGGCATCCTGATGGAACTAATGTACTATGCGTGTTTTTATTTGTGTTGACTACAGAAAATGGGGAAAAAAATAGAATTTCTACACGCTTCAAATTTATAGAACCATGTGTTGTGTATATATTTAATACATTGTGTGCACCTTTTTCTTCATTGTTACAATTTGTAGTTTTAAGATTCCAAAATATTTATACTTTTGTATTGTGAAAGGAAATTTGGGGTAAATTTATTTAAAAAAAACTAGTCATTTAACTGATGGCATGCAACTGGAGAAAGGCAAGTGAAAAGCGTGTGGCTATCGTTCAACCTTTTCTGGAGACCTGACATATACACTATATTACCAAAAGTATTGGGCCCCTCCCTCTCCAAATCATTGGATTCAGGTGTTCAGTGAAATTTCCTTGCTACTAAATATTCATTTGCTGCAGGGTATGCCACTGTTCATTTCTGATTTTGCTGCATGCGGGCAGTCAGAAGGAAATCAAGAGGTCACATGACTTCTAGAAAGAACTAAACCAAGTAAAGGGGGAGAAAAAAGAGGTCAGTTAACCTTACTGCAACCTTCCGTAAGCCATGGGCGGACATTGCTGAGCTTAAATGATGATTGGGGGTTGTGTGCTGTACAGCAGACAACACCATTATATAGCATGTGACTGGAAAATATGACAAAGCCAGCCAGGGAAATGCATTTTTTTTTTCATGCACAGAGGATTATATATTTTCTCATGTAAGCTTCATAGCAGTAATTTCAAATATGCACTTATAGAAAATACACTGTAATTTTTCCTTTACATGAGATCCGAGTGCCTCAAAACGTTAGTCTTGCGATTGCTGATGCTTTCAATAAATCTAGTTGTTGTCAGCTCAGCTGGATGTCTGAACAGAAAATTCCTAAGGTCACTGAATCATATACACAAAGGCAATTACGACTGGGTCCGTTTGGTAACATGCGATGGTTTCAATAGATAATGGCCAAGTGCACCTGGAAGATTAGGGAACGCCTCTCCTACATGGAGCCAACACACACAATTAGGCATGAGTATCAGTTCTTAGCGCTGGGTCTGCGGCACATCCAGCAGATTTGAAATTTGCGGCTCTTTGTAATCGTTGAACACTGACTCTGTGATCAGCAGATTTACAACGGCCAATTAAAAGATGGGTTCCTGGCATTTGGTTTGCCAGTGTGTGCTTAGCAGTTTACAGAGAGCTGAATTTTTTTTGCTATACTAAATACTGTAGCTCTATATTACTATGGGATGCAGTTTGGTGGACTAAATATTGTTATGTAACCCCCTTCCCTCCTCCCCATGTAAATAATTCAGAGATCTAACAGACCTTTTAAGGATTACCCTTTTTGTGTGTGTCAGCATAATCAGGGCCATCCCTATGATAAGGCAGCCTGATGCTGTTGCCTTAGGTGGCTTTTTTGGGGGTCTAGTGGGGGAGGCAATGGCCGCACATTGTTTGCAGTGTGCCCAACGCCCTCTTTTCAGACTAAGCGCTGGGAGGAGAGATGTGTACACTTCCTGCCCAGCTCTTAGCAACCTGGGACATCCTTGTTGACCTCCAGCTGAGCTCCTGGCAACCAGTGATTTCGCTGGTTGCCATGAGCTCGGTGGGATCCCTGCAAGATGCACATACTCCCCACCCCGGCCACTTCAGGTGGCAAAAATGCTAGGGCCACCCCTGAGCATAATTGAAGTTGCTGTTTATCTGCCCTTGCAGTGTTTTTTGTTGTTTTTTGTTATTTCACATTTATCTATATTTTCAAGGTTAAAAATACATTGTTGGGGTTTTTGTGTTTCAAGGTACATTTTTTTAAAAGAGGACAGCAGTGTACACTTGTTGCTGACACAGACAAAGCTGCCCTTTGTTTTCAGCACATCACCGCACACTTGAGCAGTGAAGAAGTGTGCATAGTATATATTTATTTCCCCTATTGCCATAGCTGCCATTAAAGTTAGGCAATCCTCTTACAGCAACATGATTGAGTCATTACCCCCTCTGAAAAGCCATGGTCATGGACCGAGAGTTGCTTGAGAGAGAGGAGGAGACCCGGCGGCATACCTTATCCCACCGGGTGAATGTCCCCTCCTCTCTCTGCCGGCATCCATCACCGAGATGGCCGCTGGCAGGTAACAGCTCATGACGCCATCATGTGCATGCACGATGACGTTACACGTGCGCAATGATGTCACGTGCATGCGCAATGACACCCTGCCTCGGGGCGCCTCTGAGTAGGGGGCAAGCAGGTTCTGCAGGGCAAAGCAGTGGTCGGGCCATATCATCTAGAGGCAGGGCACATCGGACTTTTTTTTAATCTTAGAGTGATGCTGTCCAGCCACAGCACATGCAGGAGGTAGCGGAGTGGCTGACAGATCCTTTTAGTTGTCTACAACTGCTGCTAATGTGCCCTCTTCTTCCTCCTTCGCCTCTGTTTCTGCTAATCCAGCCGAAGCCCCAGCAGAATCGTTCAATCACATGATCACTGACATGTTGCAGAAGGACGATTCTACTGATTGAAGAGAAGTAGAGTGCTTATGGAGAGGCAGAACAGCAGCAAGGGAAGATTTTGTCCATAGGGCTCTGCAGTGTGGGCCTTTTATAGCATATCTGCTGGTCTCAGTACCATTGAGGTCCTCAGTCTCTGCCTGCAGTGTATAAGTCATGGTAAAAGTACCATCTGTTTGGGAACCACATGCGTGAGGAAACACATGACTGAAACACCGAACTGAGAGGGACAAACCAGCAGAAAAAGGTCCCTACTTATCCTTCCCATCCCTTACTGTTCATCTCCCCCTTTCCCCTCCACCACAACATTCTCCTACTTGATCTGCACAACATCTGCAACCTCTAGTGATAGGGAGGGAAGTGTCACAAGGGGTTTCAGAAGATACATCATATCAGGCTGAAAAGAGGGTCATGGGGATGTGGAGTTTAAATAAAGGCTTACACTTCTGCATACTTCTCCTACTCCCACCCTGCTGTCTCTTTTCTTTGAGAAAGCTGGTTGGATGACTAGTGAAACGTCTTCAAGAAAAATACAGCAAGTCCAGTTGCCTTGATTTATTGTTTACAGATATACCATGACCTGAATGAACGAGCACTTCACAGACATCTGTGAAGGAAGTAGGACAGGGCATACCACTGGAGCTAGAGATGTTGCCACACCAGCGGTTTGATGGTAACAGTACAGTCTCCTGTACCCAAAGTCCTCTGGCACTTATAAATACAGTCTTATTTTATGCTAAAACCTTCCTCCCTCCCTCTACCTTTTATATTGTGGCATTACTAAGCTGTGCACATACTATCCAGCCACTGAACAATATTTGTGGCTGTTGTCTCTTTCATAATACACACTCATTTTTACTTCAAGATAAAACCTGACTTGTCTCTTTCTATTTTCTATCTATTCCAGTACTCGCGTTCTGTCCTGACACTAGACAATTTCCTCCAAACACGTGCCTGCATTCTATATTTTGAATATTATTGAAATACTTGGGTTTCCAGAGATAGGAGGGGGTTTGGGTAATGTGGGGCTGTGGTTTCAAATTAATCTGTGCACTCTTTTGACATTTTATTAAAATGTTGCTTAAGTCATAAAACAAAAATGTCATATTTGCTTCAGCATGCCATTTTAACATTTCTCATCCTGTATCCTTACATTTTTGTGTCCATTTAGTCCCCATGAATACATTCGAATAGATGCAGAGAACCACATTCATATACATTTTCTGTATGCCACATGTCCACATTTTATCCTGCTTTCCTAATCTCTCCCATGATCACACATGCAGAATCACTGTGCTCAGTAGAAAGTAGGGGGGGGAGGGGGGGTCGCACGTTTGATTAATTTACTTATCTAAATTATATTTTATTCTAGAGCTATTGAACTCTGTGGAAATTATATATATATATA
>NW_017306274.1:695117-704986 GCF_000935625.1 Nanorana parkeri
TATATATATATACACACACACTATATTGCCAAAAGTATTGGGACGCCTTTACACGTATATGAACTTTAATGGCATCCCAGTCTTAGTCCGTAGGGTTCAATATTTAGTTGGCTCCGCCCTTTGCAGCTATAACAGCTTCAACTCTTCTGGGAAGAATGCCTTAAGAGTTCCCTTTACTGGAACTATGGGGCCAAACTCAACCCCTGAAAAACAACCCCACACCATAATCCCCCTTCCACCAACCTTTACACTAGGCACAATGCAGTGAGGCCAGTACCGTTCTCCTGGCAACCGCCAAACCCAGACACGTCCATCGGATTGCCAGACAGAGAAGCGTGATTGGTCACTCCAGAGAACACGTCTCCACTTCTCTAGAGTCCAGTGGCGACGTGCATCCCATGCTTTGCATTGCACTTGGTGATGTGCGGCTTGGATGCAGCTGCTCGGCCATGGAAACCCATTCCATGAAGCTCTCTACGCACTGTTGTTGTGCCAATCTGAAGGCCACACCAAGTTTGGAGATCTGTAGCTATTGTCTCTGCAGACAGTTGGCGACTTCTGCACACTGTGTGCTTCAGCATGCGCTGACCCCACTCTGTCATGTGACGTGGCTGAGTTGCTGTTCCCAGTTGCTTCCACTTTGTTATAATACCAGTAACAGGTGACCGCGGAATATTTAGTAGCAAGGAAATTTTACGGAACACCTGAATCCAATGATTTGGAGGGGGAGGGGACCAATACTTTTGGCAATATAGTGTATGTATATATATTTACTTGACTAAAAATAGTTCTATAAATATATTTATATACAAAACTCTATAAAAATTCATTTGCAAATACCTACTGAACCTAGGAAAACCTTTCAGTTCTGTAAAGAAAGTATATAAAAGAAAACCTCTATAAGTTCCTTTCCAAAATACCTACTGAACGTTTATACATTTTTATGCAATTCCAAGTGATTGACTAATCCTCACTTTCACCTCATTATCCTTCCCATGATGCAAGAACACAGCTTCTCCTTAGGAATCAAAGAGTATTTTGCCTCCAAATTAGCAATTCAGCTGTTGGTGAAATTCTGCCAAATTGAAAATAATCTCAATTTCCCTCATTGAGCTGCTTAGGTGAAATTTGCCTAAAAGCTATTTTTTCTTTAGTTTTTTTTTTTCATTATTATTTTGGTGTTTGTAGGGACGTTTATTTAAGTTAGTGTTTGTTTTTTTTGCATTTGTGCTTTTTATCCTTTTTGTGTGTATTTGGTTTTTTATTTACGTGGCTGATTTTTACATTTTCTATTTTTACTTTTGTTAATAATAAAAATAATATTAAATAAAGAGGTTAATAAGGACCATTTTTGACACAAGAAAGTTAAAATGAGCTTTTATAGCTTTTAAAGGAGAACTATGGGGTAAATGGGGTAAATTTCCCCATAGTTCTCCTAAGGGTCACGGGAGGACATAAGCTAGCTACAGCTCGCGGTATGCTGAGTCTGCCACAGCCGGGACGGATCCTACATTACTGTCGAGATCCACCCAGCTGCGTGATTGACAGCTGGCTCTGCCTATCTAGAGGCAGAGCCAGCTGCACCCGCCCCTCCCCCGTCCGTTCCGCCAGTCAGCGCTGGAGGATCGGAGCGGGGAGGGGGGGAATCCCTGCAGGGAGCCGTGAGTGACAATCACGGCTCTCTGCAGGGACAAGATCGAGAAGTGAGTGAGCGACGGTATGTGTTCGCTCACTTCCCGATCTATTGAGCCGACGTGTGACAGTTTCATTGTCACACGTCGGCTCGAACTATGAGGTTTCGTGAAAATCACCCCCCTCATAGTTCTCCTTTAAAGACCAAAAGCATCCCTAAAAATACATTGGGGGGGAATCTATCAAAACTGGAGCAGACAAAATCTGGAGCAGATTTGCACTGCAACCAATCAGCTTCTCTGTCTCATTTTCAAATCTTACCTGAGCAAACTGAAGAGAGAAGCTGATTGGTTGCCATGCTCCAGATTCTTCTGCTCCAGTTTTGATAAACTCCCCTCATTATTTTTTACTTTCATTAAATGCAATAAATGTCTCCGGATTGGTGAAAGTTTGCCAAAAACTCCATATTTTTTCTGAAATTTCATGGAAATTAGAACTTGATTGTGCCTACTATTCGCCCGGGGCCTCCCCTGGTCACTCACACAGGGATCCTCCTAGCTTGGGGAATACCTCCCTGGACTGGCGTGACTCACACATATAGAAAAGGCAGAGTAACTGGTCCAGTAGGAACATGGACTGATATCCTTCAGTTGAAAGAAGATGAAAACCTGTTCTGCCACATCAACACATAACATAGACGCCGTATCCAGCACTTACGCAACTCATTAATGCCTTTCCGATGCTTAAATCTCAATAAAACCCAAAGAAGAGGACCAGAGTAAATCACTTCTAAAAAATCTTTATTTTCATAATGGCAACAATTTGACATCTGCTAGTGGATGCAATTATCGGTTTGGGTCTTGGGGCATTTCTCTTTAATGAAGGTGGGGAAAGGTTCAGAGAACAGAATGGAAAGTTAATTATCGCATATGCAAAAAGCCATGTTTTTTTTTTTCCCCAGCCAGTTTACACAATGCGCCATTTTCACCCGCGTTCCTATCATTCCGCTGCGTCCTTTAGACGATCTCGGAAATGGAATTGTCAGCGGAATGTCCTCTGGGCAGAGCTCTGCTGACAAAGAGGAACTCCATTGTACCGTAAATCTGTGAATTATTGACATCATAAGAGCTGTATTATTATTGCGAGATGTTGAGAGTCGGGAGCGGTGATTTGGCTTGAATATTTCTATCATTAAAAGCTGGATTGGGAATGACCGGAGGGGGTTGTGTGTTTTGGGGAATAGCATGCCATCGGCTGTTTGTGATTCCCATCCTTTTTAAAAAGGAAAGAACCGCGGAATATTTAGTAGCAAGGAAATTTCACGGAACACCTGAATCCAATGATTTTGAGGGGCGTCCCAATACTTTTGGCAATATAGTGTACATATAAGAAAACCTCTATAAGTTCCTTTTCAAATACCTACTGAATGTTTATACATTTTTATGCAATTTCAAGTGACTGACTAATCCTCACTTTCACCTCATTATCCTTCCCATGATGCAAGAACACAGCTTCTCCTTAGGAATCAAAGAGTGTTTCGCCTCCAAGTTAGCAATTCTGCTGTTGGTGAAATTCTGCCAAATTGAAAAAAATCTCAGTTTGCCTCATTGAGCTGCTTAGCTGGAAATCCTTAACTCCAGTGTGGCCCCAAATCATGCAAAACTCTAAGGTAAGTTTTCCCTGCTTCTAAGCACCACCCTGAGCAGTTCACAGCACAGAACTATGTGTCACAATCCAGCAGGCAGTATTCTATTGGATCTCAACTGCGGAACTAACACTCTAGGTGTAAGGGTTCGGTCAGTCATGCGGAACCCCAATACACCCAGTGCGATGGGGTTCCGTTCCACATCATGTACCCGTCCTAGAGTGTTACATGGATATGACCAATGAGGGTCTCAGGTATAAGTCTAGGTATTGTGAGTATACTATCAGCCTCAAGTGGAGGCGTGTAGTGGGTTGTAGTTTTCCACTGCAGGAATCAATTAGGGAAGCGTTTCCTATCACACCTTTCCAATTCCCAATGACCCTGGTGTGGCAGAAATAATAACATGCATTCACTAACTCCCTGGGAGGTTATAATGCGGTGGATTAGCTAAGGTTATCTCCAGCAGAGCAAGGTTATGCAATCTGTAGTAATCTGCAATCAGGTATGTTCAGTTGGTATCAATGCACACAGTTCATGGCTAGCATATACATCTGATATGGTTTGAAGTGGCTACCAATAGGTGGGGGAAGATCCCCTTGTACTTGCGGTTCAGGAGTGGAGAGAGTTCAGGTGGAACAGGAGGTATTCCTGTGTAGCAATGTGAGCCGCAGCAGTTGGCAGTAGCTGAGTCCCGACAGGGAGGCTGAACCCCTCACTTAAGGCTGTGGATGGTCTGTGGCTGTGTTTACCACAGAGTCAGTCGCTCGACGTTCCACAATGATTGAACACCGAGTGACTGACTCAGCTGTGTTTAAGAGAGTGAGGAGGCGCCACGCCCAGGGGGAGGAGCCGGCCATGTCATTACGGCACACCTGTCCGAGTCAATCCATGACACTATGGAACACGAGCTTGTAGTCCTAGGCACAAACACTGCTAAATCTGGCTGCCATGGGTGGTATAAAATTGACATTATAAGTAAATCGAATGGACTTCCCAACTTTGGCACAGTTGCAATGGTTGTGCTTTGATTTCACAGCACTTGCTTCCTTGCAGTTGTTTTTTAAGACCCCTGTATTAGCTGATAGCTCCTTATCTTGCATCGGGGGGCATGTAAATAGGTAACAAAACCTAAATCTCTCATATGCAACTAATTATACTCCGGCTACCTGTATATTAAGATGGATATCTCTGAAATTCTTCATTACATGATAAGCCATCTACCTCCCAGTAGAAGAGATAATGAATGTCCTCGGCAGTGTTATCACTTCATTTCATCCACTAGATGAGCCTCTGCCGTGCTGAGATTAAGTGTACAGCAAGTAGAGGTTCTTAGGTCGACCCCGGCATGCTCCATCTGAAATCAAACACTCACCTGCTGCAGACAGAGGTCGATCTCTGCATCTCGTCCATATACTCATGTCAGATCATTGCTCTGGGCGGAATGCTTCACATTGTACAATAAGCTGTGCAGGGATGCAGTGGGGGCACCGACAACCCCGTGCAGGCCTGAAACATGTAACACTCAACTATCAAGTCTGCCGCCCATGGACTGACAAAATTCAAGGATGAACTTTTGGAAGAAGACTGGACTACCTAGCAGGCATAACCTGACTATTAGCAACATAAAGCAGAACTCTGGGCTCCTAACCCCTCCCCATGCCCCCCTCCCACCTCCTGAGGGTCCCACAGGCTGTATGTTTTTCAAAAGTCTTCATGGTGGTTATGTGATGCCACAGGCTCCTCTTTCTGTTTACCTCTTCTTTGGCCTAGGTGGTCCTTCATGATGTAGAGCAGGGGTGGGCAACTTTGGCCCTCCAGCTGCGCTTTAATTACAAATCCCAAAATGCCTCTGCCTTCCCCTTTCAGGCCAGAGCATCCCAGGTTCCAAAAGCCCTTAGCAACCTGTGACACTCTGGTCAGCATCCTGCCCAACTCACTGATGTCACTGGATGGCCGGAACTGAGTGGGAGGCTCTGGCTAGTGGCCTGCCCAGCTTCTGGCAAACCAGTGATGTCAGTGGGCTGCGTGGGACGCTGGACAGAGGTACCATGCACACCACCCAGACAGTCACCACACACCCAGCATTGCCCCCCCCCCAGCACCCACACAGCACAACCCCTCCCCAGACCTGCATTGCCAGCACATACACCCCAAACCCCCACCACCCAGGCGGTGAGAATTGTAGGGACACTACTGGTGACGCCTGGGGGCAGGGCCATGACACCCTGTATTCAAAGTCTTTCCTCAGTCTTCCAGGTTGAGGGCCATTTACCCGGAAGACCAAGGACATCTAGTGGCAGAGAAGAGGTACTGCAGGTACTGCTTTGCATTAAAGGTAACTGTGCGCAGCTTGAGCTGCTTTTCATTTTTTAAATCTCTAAAAAAATATTAGCTCAGAATTAAGCTTTAAAGGAGAACTATGAGGGGGGGTGTGCTTTTCACTCACCTCATAGTTCTAGCCGACCTGTGACAATGAGACTGTCACAGGTCAGCTTAGTAGATCGGGAGGTGAGCGAACACATACCGGCGTTCGCTCACCTCTCGATCCTGTCACGGCTCTCGGCCGTGACAGGGGAAGGGCTCTGCCGTGACGGGGAGGGGCTCTGCCATGACAGGGGAGGGGCTCTACCGTGATAGGGAGGGGCTCGCGGTATACTGAGCCTAGGGTGACGGGAGGACGCTAGTTTGTGTCTCCTTTAAGGCTCCAAGCTGCTGGCTGGGCACTGCTTCCATCGTGTTCTTCTCCCTCTTGGCTTGTGTTACTTTATAAATATGTAGAAAAAAAAAATCTCAAACAAACGAATGCAGCTCTTGATAGAACCGTTTAGCTATTGTTCATCCCTGACTGTATCTCTTGCAGAATTTTCTTCCTACTCCCACACAAACAGCCGTAAAATAAAAACAGCCAATAAATTGTCCATCTGCCTCTATAAATCAAAAATACAATTTTAGCTTACTGTAACACAAGGCAAATACAATAATGTTAAAATCTATAGCCGGGAACATGATGAAGTGCCGCAAACCGCTGCCCTCTGCGCAGTAGCCTGGGAGCCGCATGTGATCTGCCGTTGAACTGTAACTCAAGATATAAATCAATGGGCCGCTATTTTTAGCTCTGAATATATTTATTTGTTGTGTTTGTTGTATCTGCATGGCTCGTCTGCCGGGATGAGTGAGCTGCAAGTTCGTAAAGGACAGACTTGCCTACCGCAGCCAAACCGCTAAAGGTGCGACGGGAATGCAAATATGCATCTATGGCAATAAGTAGGGATGCACTGATACCGGTATTTCGGTATCGAGTATGAGTATCAATATCTTTTTTTTGGTACTTGCTGATACCGAATACCGAGTACCGGAAGTCCCATTTAGGAAGCCAGGCGGCCTGTAAAGACTCGTGACCCGGCTTCCCGATTAGCAGGGAAGCCGTCCCCATGCTTCTCATCACTAGGTGACGAGAAAGCATGGAGCCGGCTTTCTGGCCAATCAGGAAGCCGGGCGCTGTGTAATGACGTGCTGCCCGGCTTCCTGATTGTCCGGGAAGCCGGCTCCGTGCTCCCTCGTCATGAGGTGATGAGGGAGCATGAAGCCAGCTTCCCGACCAAGCAGAAAGCCGGGCAGCGCGTCATTACACGCTGTTGGACTTCCTGATTGGCCGGGAAGATGGCTCCATGCTCTCTCGACACAAGTGATGAGGGAGCACTGAGCCGGCTTCCCGGCCAATCAGGAAAGCGTGTAATGACGCGCTGCCCGGCTTCCTGATACCAGAAGTATCGGGCCATGCATCAGAGCATTTCAGCGAGTACGAGTATTCGTCCAAATACTCGGCATCGGAACTGATACCGATACTAGTATCGGTATCGGTGGCGGTGCATCCCTAGTAATAAGCGCCAATGGCAAACACTGAAATTGCGCCCTTGTCCAAAGATCTGACACCCCAGTTCTGGCACACCCAGACACACACATACACATCAGAGCTGCTGGGCCTGTAAGGTTGGTGCAGAATAAGGAATATACAGCACAGCAGTGTACAGAATGAGGCAGAGCAGAGTGTAACAGGCACAACAAGGTGTACAGATGAGCACAGAGGACGGTTATGGTGAAGCTTTGAGATGAGGTCGGAGATATATCTGGGGGGCAGAGCTGTGGATGGCTTTGTAAGTGGTTATTAATATTTTGAATTTTATCCTGTAGGTGATTGGAAGCCAGTGGAGGGATTGGCAGAGGGGGGTGGGGGTAGTGTTGCCACCTGTCCAGGATTCACCCGGACAGTCCGGGTTTTGAATGCTGTGTCCAGGTTTCATGGCAGCTGTAACCCAGACACAAGATGTCAGGCAGACAGGGGCAACCAAAATTAAGATAGGGGCTGCTGGCACCCCACTAAAAATAGTCTCGGCTGTGATATTTACATATGAATGGGTGACACTATTTACATATGAATAAGCCAGAGCGGAGGGAGACGCATAGAAGAGGAGGGGCAGAGGTGGGGTAAGGGGCTCCGTTGAGTATATGCTGCAATGGTTTGGAGAGCACAAATGTGAGGTTAACCCAGAGGACACTGAGAGATGCGGGATGAGCCGGGACAGGAGGTGAAGGACATAAGGGTCACATGACTACAAAACAGATGAAGGATATAGTTTGGTCATGACAAGGTGCAGGAGACGATAAGAGCGGTCAAATACGGCTATGGGGGTGTCCAGGGGAGTGGTGACTCACATCTCCACCTCTCGCAGATGAAAACATCACTCCATCTATACTGGTTTTGGCTTTCTGTTTTTTCTTTTTTCTTATTATGGGTTTGATATACCAGTGATGAATATGTGCTATGTCCATTTCTATGTAGGCTCTGTATGTTACAGGGCAGAATGTATGCTGGCATATTGATGTATAAATCAAAACAAAAAAGTATCAATAAAAAATTATCTGATTTAAAAAAAAAAAACGGCTCAATTGATATCTTCCATCTCCTGAGGAAGCGCTTTTGAGGGTGAAACGTCGAAATCAAATGACTCCTCCGCTCTGAATATTCTATCAAAACCAATCGTGTTTGTCTTTTGAATCATGTTATATGTTTATTCATCTAATCATGTATCATCTAATCATGTAGTTCCGATTGGGTTACGTAATAAGTGGAGATATCTGATCAGCTGGTTTTCACCAATTAATTTTACCTATATTATATATTTTTAACCATTATTTAATAAATAATATTTTGTATCATCTATCATTATGGAATTGTCCTTTTGGTAGCTAAAAAACCCAACTTTTCTTTCTCTTTGTGACTACGGTTTTCAGGGGTGCAGTGCCTTCTGCTCAGGTCCTGGCCATAAATGCAATTGTTTGAGAATGTAAAATCAGGTAAATACCTTATTATGGCCACTAGATGGAGCTGAGGAGTACTGGATAGAAGCATTTCTTTCCTATGCTCCTCAGCTCCATCTAGTGGTCATGAGGTGGTAGTTTCCAGAATGACGGTTAGCTGAGTTTCGCAGGATGAACTGCTCTGCGAATGGTTTATAAATGCACCCCTACATCTTTAAAGGTGGACTCTCTGCCTTTAAAGAAAAGCCTAATGATTCTGTATTCACAAAGCTGGACTGTTTGGCATGAGAGTCCATTAAAATGCATCAAGCTCAGTTTCCTTTTCTCCTTTCCTTTCCAAGTCTGCAGGCGTACTGCCGCGGTTCTGTTTAAGGCCTTGTTTTGTGAAGCTTAGTGTACACTGATTGGAATTTGCTCAAGTGCTTCCTCGTTTTTGCTTTGTAGCCGCTTTTCAATCTCTCAAATTGGACTTTGAATGTGGAAGACTGCATCACTCTTCAATAGCAGAATCACTTCAGTAATTTTAAATCACTCTTTACTGTACAGACTCGGGATTCAGATCACTTCCAAAGCCAAGCGGCAAGAGCAAAAATAAGAACGGCAGTGATTTCTAATTTGGTCGGCTGAACGGAAGGCCAGAGGCGGCTGAGATGACCTGAAACATTCTTAAAGTGGAGCTCGCTGTAACTTTACAAGTTTGCATGAATCAATCGCTGGCATGTCACAATATACAGCAACGGCATCATTTTTTTTAGAAGGATGTCATTTTTACTATTCAATAGTCATCCATGAGTTCCAGTCAACTGTCCTTGACTTAGCTGATGTTGTCAGCCTTCTGCAAATAGGAGGAAACAATTGCCCCTTTTGTCCTGCGAAACTCTGTGAACCTTCATTCTGTGCTAATAGAAGCAAAACAAACGTTCTTAGTATATATTTTTTTCTAAGGTGAATGTAATATCAAGAAAAATACCACATTATGGCCTCTAGATGGCAGTGAGGAGCATAGGAAATAAGCTCCTCAGCTCCATCTAGTGGTCATTATGTAGTATTTCCCTGAACAAGAAAAGAACAGGTTTGCTTTAACTACTTGCCGTCCACCCGTTGTATATAAATGGATAGATGACAAGTGCTTTAGTGTGGGTCACCATATATGTACAGCACTAGTGGGTGCGTGCAAGCAGGACACAGTAAGAGTTTTAAACAGCTGTTACATACAAGCGTTCAGGCGGCTCTACAGATTCTCGATCGCTTGTATGGTGCTGAGGAGTGAGTG
>NW_017306274.1:705441-707089 GCF_000935625.1 Nanorana parkeri
CTTCCAGCTATCCTTGGACTCCGCTGTCCCACATGAAGGCACGGGACCGGCAATGCGGCTTTCTGTACCGAGATCGGAGGGATCTCCCCTCCGATCTTTGAATGGGGAAGTGATGTGTATTACATCACTTCCACTTTTAGACTGTCATTTCTGTGGCTGCTATACCCAAAGAAAAAGCTGATGAAGCAGGTCTGTGCTTCACCAGCTTCCTTGGAGGTCCCTATGTGATATTAGGGGTCATTTAGACCCCCTGATGTCTCCATAAAGAGGATCTGTCACTATATATTTGCTATCATATGGGGGGCTCGTATAACCGTAATTAGAGAGTTCAGGCCATGAAAAAGTGGCATCCCCATATTTAATACATAGGGGCCGTATATAGATGTAACCTGCTAAGGTGTCCAAAAGGCCAGATCACATCAGACCATAAAGATCTGTACCCAACTAAACCTAGCCTACTGGCACATAGCTGTTGCAACAAATTCTTAACGCTCATCTCTTCTCCATTAATCATTTCTCATTCTCTACAATGTAACTAATGGTTCAGTCCTGCAGAAAAATCAGGTATTCAAATCTGACATCGTCATTAAAGTTTCGTCGTGATTTACATGGGCCAGTAATTTGGCTAGCCGGTTTAATCGTTTGCTGAATTAAGCAAAGTCATGGCAACCTTAGATACTTTACTTAGCCGGGAGAAAAAGTGAAGGGTTTCTTTTTTTTTCCGTTTTAATTGACTTTGGCCCAGGACTCATTAATTTCTGCATTTTCTTCCCCACATATTAGCCAGAATAAATGCTAATAGGCAGATCTTATTATCCCTAATAAGTAGATGTTCTTGGGAAAATTAGCACAGCTAATGAAACAAGCGCCGAGTCCTGCATGCCTCATCGATGAAAATACATTCCGGTTTAAACTTTCAAACATATTCATAAGGGTGAGGCGCGTGCGTCTATAGATTCATTCATTAGATTCCGTGAATGTGCCGGATTAGGGAATAAACAAGCTGTAAATGAAACGGGATAAGGCAGACCCTTTGTTGAATGAATCGTGAACGACAATAGCATACCCGGGAGGATAAGTGAACCATTCTATCTACTCACCAGGGACGTGCCAGCAGGGGAGGCAGGTGAAGCAGAGCCTCACCTAGAATTATGGCGGAGAAAGCTGTCGGCTTCAAGTCTGAAGCTGTCAGCTTTTTCTCCATTCAGATCGGCTTCTATCAGGTTACACAGCAGGGAAATCCTCCCCGCTGTGTAACCTATCATGGACGGAGCGCTGCCTGTTGATTACAGGCAGCCCTGCATCCAGCTTTTGACAGGTAGTTAGGTTGCACAGCAGCGGGCTTCCCCACTGCTTGTGTAACCTAACTATTAAAGCCAGAGCTGTCTCAGCCTCTACTCTGCGTTAGAGGCGTGAGCTCTGTGGATGGCTTGGACCAATGGCAAAGCGCCATTGGTCCAAGCTGTCCAATCAAAAAAAGAAGAAAAAAACCCACTGAGGCCATCGATCTTGATGCCTCAGCAGTAACGAGCTAATGAGGGACAGGGAGCTCCTCCCTGTCTCCTCCCTTCCTCCTTTACACTAGCTTGGGGCCGGATTGAGGGCGGGGCTTCGTCCGGTGGGGATGAGGCTTCACCTATCAGGGGGC
>NW_017306274.1:707537-717689 GCF_000935625.1 Nanorana parkeri
AGGGGGCGGGGCTTCAGCATGCGGGGGCGGGGCGTGCTGGGGAGTGCCTCACCCGGAACAAGAGGTACCACACGTCACTGCTACTCACCCCCTTTAAGTTGGCCATACAGGGTTTGGCATTTGGCCAATTCAGCTGGAGCTATGAGTGGCTCTGGCAGCACCATCAACAGCTCAATACTTTTCAACTGAAAAATTAACGAAGCCGGGTAAAAAAATTGTTGGCCTAATAGTGACTTAATCCAATCACCTACAGTCACTGTTCGGGCATTCAGCCGGCCAAGAGTGCCGGCTGTCTAAATATAATAGCCAACAGCGTATATTCCTCAATCCACCCTGTTTAGCATGGATAGTGGAATCCATCACATGCTCCTGTGCTTGTATGGCTTGCCTTACTGGTCTGCACAGTTCCACTCCCCCAGCAGGAAAACTGAAAATTGCATAGGGATAGTTCATATCTACCTTTTCTATTTCTAACCAGCTGGTGGCTTATTCAAAAAAATGTAAACTTTACACAAAGCTGAATAAGTAAGAGAGGTGAGGAGGTAGTCTTCCCTCTTTGTACTTGCTCTGTAAGACTCGTAATGTTCCAGTTACAGAAAGATAATCTCAAAGGAAAACGCTACTTTGGTGCTCTCTCTTTGAAAATGTCTAAAGCTCTGAGAAGCAGTGTGATGGGTACACAGTGTATCAATTGCTTATTTATGAATTAAAATATTGTATATCTACAAATAAAACATAGTCACCAACCTTCCCTTTCCTTTTTTCTTGTTCATTCTTTTTCTTTTTTTCTTCATTTTCTTTTCTTTTTTCCTGCTCTTGCTTTTCTGCCCCTTTCCTTGTTTCTTTCCCTTCTTTTACTTTTTCTTTTTTGGTTTCCTTGTTGCTTTCCTTTTTCCTTCCCTTACCAATCCTTTTCTTTTTCTTTTTTCTTATTCTTTCCCTTCCTTTCATTTCATGGTTTCTTTCCCTAGCTTACCTTTTTCTTGCCCTCCTTCATTCCTTTCTTCCCTTTCTTCTTTTCCATTCCTTTTTCATTTCCTGTATATTTTTCATTTCCTAGTTTCCTTAATTTCCTTTTTTATTTTACTTTTCCCCCTTACCTTCCTCCTCGTGCCTCTCCTCTTATATCTTCTCCTTTCCTTATCATCCTTGTAATAGCTTCTTCTTTCCCACCAGGCAAAGTAAAGCAACGGGGAAAGGGAAGAAACAGAAAAGAAAGGAAAATACAAAAGGAAGAATGAGAGTGAAGAATGAAGAAAAATGCAACAAGTGACAATTCTAAAGCGGCCCTGAGTTTCAAGCTTCCTCCCTCCAAGCAACTTCCTTCATTCATTTCCTTCCCTTTCCATTCTTTCCCTTTGCTTCTCCTTTCCCTTTTCCTTTCATTTCCTATTTGTTTAATTTCCCTTTTTTCTGTCTTTTTCCCCTCCCTTTCCTTCTCTTGCCTTTCTTACTTTCCTACTCTTTCCATTCCTTTTTTTCTTTTATTTCCCCTTTGCATTTCTCTTCCTTTTTTCTGTCATTTCCTATTTTCTTTCATTTCCTTTTCCCCTCCTTTTCCTCCTCTAGCTTTGCCTCTCTTATCTTCCTTCACTTTCGATTCTTTTCTTTTTCTTTCCCTTTGCATCTCCTTTCCCCTTCCCTTTCATTTCCTATTTCTTTCATTTCCTTTATTCCTGTCCTTTTCCCCTCCCTTTCCTCCTCTTTTCCTTAATTTCCTTTTTTCTTTTCCTTTTCCCACCCTCCCTTTCCTCCTCTTGCCTTGCCTCTCTTATCTTCCTTTTCCGACCCAGGAAAGTAAATGTTCTACAGCTTAAAACTTCCTTAACGACTTCCTTTTTTCCTTTCCTTCCTTTTCCATACTTTTCTTTCCTTTTGCCTTATTCTTTTTTCCTTTTGTACCTCCCTTTCCTCCTTTTGCCTCTCCTCTCTTATCTTCTCATTCACTTATCTTGCTTTTTATATCTTCTTCTTTCCCACCCAGGAAAGTAAAGGCAAAAGGGAAGCAAATGAATGGGAAGGAAAAGAGAAAAGGGAGAATGAGAGGGAATAAAAGGAAAGAAAAATGCAACAAGTGACAATTCTAAAGCTGTCATAAGATTCAAGCTTTCACTGATGCTATTTATTGACAGCAAAGAAGCAGAGCAATTGTACTTGCAGATTATCTGGATATGTTAATTAATAATGCACGACTGACAGGAATCAAATTCTTTTTCTGTATCACGCCGGGAATGTAATCACCGACGAAAGATAAGTATACAAGGGAGCAATCCCATGAGCATTCCGGGACATCAAAATTCTGCTCTTTTCTACTTTTATCACAAACGTTTGAGCATCAAATATCAGACGCTGCCTCTAGTCTGCCGGTGACATGATAGATAAATCTATATGCCATCTTCTGCTTTTTTTTTTTTTGTTCACCTTTACGGCTCGGAGATCTGAAACTGAGAACATCAGTTTGGAAGTGAGGAATTTTTTTGGCATGTTTTATCGTTTAAAAGATAATTAAAAAGAAAGATTTTTCACACAAGATTCATACAACTTTCACTCAGTGGAACGGAATAAAATCCAATTAGAACAGTGTGCAAATTTTAGGTGAAAGCTGTTTGAATCTTGTGTGAAAACATTTATAAAAACGATCCCATGTTGTATTTGAAGGAACTAGATTGGGCTAGGGTCATGAGCGGCGTGCCGCTGGGTTCTGTACTGGACCCCATGCTGTTTACAATTACAATTAACTCCATGACAAGGATGAGAGGCCACCACCTAAAATTGGTGGAGAAAAAATTTCAGCACAAGGGGCGAAGGGGTTTCTTCTCAGTTATATCAGTCGGGGGTCTGGAACTCGCTGCCACATGCTGTGATTTCAGCTGAGAGTGTGGAATCATTCAAGAGGCGATTGGACGATTTCCTCAGGGACCGTAATATACAGGGGTACAGGTACTATTAAGAATGAGAACACACAGGGACCTATACATAGGCACACATCAGTAGGACCATACACACACACACAATAGGTTGGCCTTGATGGACATATGTCTTTATTCAACCTCAAATACTATGTAACTATTTGAAAAGATTACTTTGAACTAAAATCTAATTGACAAACAGCTGATAAGTTGAGTCATATGAAAGGAAACCAGCGCTGAAGGAAATATGTGGACACCAACACTGACTTCCTGAAGATGTCAGTTTCCTGACTATTATACCAGTCCAATGGTTTTAACATTTTCTCACCCGCTGTCACAGGACAAGTGTGCCAGGAGCTCTTATTTCACGCGTGTTTGTTCTCATTTAGTTGAATAGAAAGGACTAAAGATAACCAGGTGTGACGGACCTCCTGGTACCCAGACTGGGTACCTCCGTCAGAAAACAGCTTCCTCTCCGCTGGAACCCGAATCCCAGTGTCCTCAGCCCAAACCGGCCTAATTATTGGACAGAACCAATATATTGGGACGGAACGCTAAACCACTCAAGCATTAGACAACACCAATGTTGAGGTGGAAAACAAGATCTGCTTTATTGAAGGAAGCACACAGAATTTATACCTGACAAGATCAGATTAGAGTGCAGTGTGTCCCCTCCCCCAGACAGCTAGGTGCCGCATTAGAAGTCTTTCATGCACAGACACTCTTTGGGATGAATGTCCTTAATTAGACAGGAGCTTAACCCCATCATTGCAAACAATGGCCCCTCCAGCCAGCCTGCTGCCTATAATGAACACAGTGGTGTGTGTCTGTAATGTCGGGGGAGACATACAGTATATCCACTCCACATGTATCCTAGTAGAATGGTTCCATGTACCCCAAGAGGTCTGAGGGGGGTCTCCATAGTTCTGGGTCCATAGTCAGTTGGAAGGAGGCTAGCCCTCAGGCTCCTCCAGCAGCCCCAGTGACGGTTCAGTCCGTCACACCAGGCAGCTAGCATTTTCACAAGGAGGTCCACAGTGGCAGGCTGCCACCTCAATACTCCTTTAAAGCCACACTCTGGGCCAATTAATGAAAAAAACAATTCAAATAGTCTCCCAAAAATAAAAATCAGCTCGGGTTTGTTTCAGCATTGATCCCTGCAGTTCTTTTTTTTCACCACAAGATGTCCCCAGTCTTCTGGGTTGAATGCCTCCTAGCATCACTCAACATAGAAGACTGAGGAGATACTGTGAGTTCAGGGCATCATGGCTCAGTGCTATGAAGCGGTCTCACACCAGTATAATGATGCAAAGGGCAGTGCTGACATCATTACATCAGCGCTGCTCTTTAAACAATGCAGGACCGGGAGAGATGTAGAAAGATAGGAGGACTCTGCCCGTCACATGACCAGCCACAAGACTTCAGAGAAATGTAAGGATATAATAAAAAAGAAGCAACACATATTGAGGCTCTGGAATTAGGGTTAAGAGAGGATTAAGGGGGAGCAATGGCCACAGGCCCACAATTGAGGTTTAATTTAGTTGTCAGTGGTCTCTGTCAGCTATGAAACAGTCTTTTTGCACTTTGATAGCTCAAGGGGCCTTTTTCTATAAGTCGTCTGCAGTAAAAGCCATCCAAATAAAAGCACTGCCTTTATTCAGCCAGGGAGTGAGTGGAATTGGGTGGGGGCAATGTCTCACCAAGGTTCCACCAAGGGGGGGAACATGGGACAATGCCACATTCCCAAATGAGCAGAAGCACCGTGAAGGCTCAGTCTTTCATTACTGTTCCGGCACAAGATGTTTTAGCAGACACGCAAACAAGTATGATAAGGCTACCAAGAGGGCAACACCTAAATCCTACGGGAACTGGAAGACATGGGAATTGGATATACCCGGGGGTAGAAACAAAACACTCAGGGGAAAGTACCTCGGCATTATTAAGGAGACAGAGACTGCTCGGGAAGATTGTCAGGCCTCGCATACATTAACACTTTCTATTTTCTTAAAAGCATTATGTCTGTAATCCGCAGAGCGCGCTCCTCGTTCCTTTCTATTTCTGTCTCCGGTGCCGCCTCTCTCTTCCGCTGTTTGTCACGATTCAGCAATATAGACGTCCTTCAAGATCTTTCACATTACTCAGAGCGATGCTTAAAATGTTAAGTGTGTGCATTTAGCCCATTATTGCACTATTTTAGATCTCTAGCTACCTTTGCACTCATCAGCCAGCTTTTAGGCAGTGGCTCTTCGACTCGTCATTTGCACAAAGGCTTGCAGACTTTTTTTCCCTTCAGAGATTCTGGAAATAGATCTGCTTTTTTTCCCCTAAAGATGTTCTCTATGTGTATAAATCCATAACCCTTGTATGCATATGCCATGGTAAAGGTAGGTGTGAAGTCTTTTGGCTGGACGTGGACAGTCTGCTTAAAGAGAATTGAAGTGCATGTTGCACTTGTACACAACTTACACACTGCCACCACCCAGCACTTCTCATGCCAAGACCCACCTCTTGTGCTGGGCTACTGTAATGAGCATGTAAGATTGTACCCTGTAATCTCAGAACTTCTGTTTTCTCCCAATGTGTTTTTTTTTGTTATATTGTTTATATCTCCCATAGACACTCTTCTTTTACCTGCCAGCCGAGCCTGTTACCTGGTTTGAAAAAGCCATGGTGGATATCAAGAGTACTGCTACCCTTAATTGATGGCACATCGCATGAACTTTCCTATAACCAAATATCCTGAATCCTTTGCATGGGCTTTGTCCTTCTATTCCACAGTTTGGCTATTGACCTTCTGGTTGCCTTGTTTACCTTGTACCTTGTGTCTCCCGAGTCCATGTTTGCTTCCTCAGTTCCCCAAATTCCTCTGTCTGCCTCCTGCCTTAACCTTCTGCCTCGTTTATGACTCTGCTTGAATGCTACCTGCCTGAAACTGCCTGTCTATGATATGAGTCTGCCTGATTCCTACCTGCCTCAAGTGCCTGTCCATGATATGACTCTGCCTAACCTGTCTTTTGCTTGTTTAGCTTTTAAATTTAAGGTGTAACATTTAAGCTTTGATATTTTGCCTTTGGAGAAATTTCTCCTCCCCAGCTGTCACCAGTCAGTCTGTGAACTGGTAATGTCATGGATGGAACGCTAAAGTGTTGAAGGAACTTTCAATGATGGTCTCTTGTGGGGTTGTCTGGGGAAGACTTACATATACCGGAACCCCCACCTACCACTAATGAAATGCAGAGAACCCAAAACTGCTGATGGAACCCTAAATTGTGATCTCTGGTGGGGTTATCTTGGGAAGAGTTGCGCCATATAGGAACCCACATCTACCACTAATGAAATGCATAGAAACGTAAACTGCTGAAGGAACCTTCAATGGTGGTCTCTGGTGGGGTTGTCTGGGGAAGAATTACATATACGAGAACCCCCACCTACCTCTAATGAAATGCAGAGAACCCTAAACTGCTGAAGGAACCCTAAATTGTGGTCTCTGGTAGGGTTTTCTTGGGAAGAGTTACGCCATATAGGAACCAACATCTATCACTATAGAAATGCAGAAAACCCTAAACTGCTGAAGGAGCCTTAAATGGTGGTCTTTGGTGGCTTTCCCGGGAAAGACTTATGCCATATAGAGGAACCCACACCTACCGCTAATGAAATGCCATTCTCTTGCATAGATGATCTATGCTATGCACATATGTTGGTTGGTTTAGCTTGTCTTGTCAAACCTACAAAAGGGTTTAATTACTAACATCTCTTTTGTGTCTACATAGTGTCTCAGACATTTTTTTTAAAAGCCAGATGACACCAGATGGTCTGTAAACAGGTAATGCCATGCAGAGAACCCTAAATGATTGAAGGATCCTTTAAAAATGGTCTCTGGTGGGGTTTGCTTTGGAAGACTTACTACATACTGGAATCCACATCCACCATTAATGAAACACAAAGAACCCTAAACTGCTGAATGAACCTTCAATGGTGGTCTCTGGTGGGGTTTCATGGGGAAGACTAACTCCATACTTGAACCCACATCTACCACTAATGAAACACAGTGAACCCTAAACTGTTGAAGGAACCTTTAATAATAGTCTCTGGTGGGGTTTCCTGGGAAGAGTTAATCTATACAGGAACCCAGAGCTACCACAAATGAAACATAAAGAACCCTAAACTGCTGAAGAAACATTCAATGGTGATCTCTGGTGGGGTTTCCTGGAGAAGACTTACTCTATACTTGAACCCACATCTACCACTAATGAAACGCAAAGAACACTAAACTGCTGAAGGAACATTCAATGGTGGTCTCTGGTGGGGATTCCTAGGGAAGACTTACTCCATGCTTGAACCCACATCTTCCACTAATGAAATGCAGAGAAGACGTAAACTGCTGAAGAAACCTTCAATGGTGGTCTCCGGTGGGGTTTCCTGGGAAAGAGTTAATCTATACAGGAACCCAGAGCTACCACTAATGAAACATAAAGAACCCTAAACTGCTGAAGGAACCTTCGAAGGTGGTCTCTGGAGGGGTTTCCTGGGGAAGACGTACTCCATACTGGAACCCATATCTACCACCAATGAAATGAAGAGAAACGTAAACTGCTAAAGGAACCTTCAAAGTTGGTCTCTGGTGGTCTTTTCCTGGAAAGATGTGCATTGTACGATATTTGTTTCCTTCTGCTCATACATTCGTTGGTTCAGCTTGTCTTGTCAAACCTACAAGAGTCCAATTACTAAGGTTCCTTTTGTGTTCACACAGCATCTCAGACATTTTGAAAAAAAATATCTCTGGAACTTGGCGTCTCACTGACAAAAATTGCATTTTTATTGTTTAAAAAAAAAAAAACAAGGAAAGTTAGCTTGGAAACTCAGCGGCGCCTCTTCACCGCGTCCCCATTAAAAAGGTTTGATTGCGACGTTAGCCAGACAGTGTCATTTTGTATCAGCCGAGGCTGGAGATGACTCCATTTGATTTTGACTTCTTGATGTGTTCTTGTGTCAGAAGAAGCAAGTAGCACTTAATCACTCGATAAGTGATTTTCATCTTTGATCATTTTTTACTGGTGACTGGATAAGAGAGAAAGAAAATAATCACAGAAAATGTTACATTTGCATGAACGAATGCTTTGAGGTTTTTGTGCTGTGTATGTAATCACCAACGCATAGCAGAAGGTATTCATGGGTCAAAGTAGAACTTTTTCAAGCACTATTTACAACAACAGAACCAACATGAAGTCAATCTCATTTTAGAGACACTTTGCTTCTTTCTGAGAAAACACTGGCTTTTCTGTAAGAAGGGTTACACCGGAGGTGCACCGAAAGGGAAATTTCAAAACCGAAAGGAAACCGAAATAATAAAAATTGTCAGGCCGAAAACCGAAAATGTTTTTTATTTTAATTTTTTCATATTTTTCAAATATTTTATTTTTATTTATTTTTTTATAAACTTTTTAAAAATGTTATATTTATTTATTCATTTTTTATTAAATATTGTTATTTTTTTACTTTACTTTTAGGGGCTTTGGGGGAAATATTAGGGGTCTAAACAGACCCCTGATATTTACCTTTTAAAATAGAAAAAGAGATTGAGGACACAGAGTCCTCAATCTCTTTTTCTACAGCCCCTGTTATCAATGAACAGGAATCCTCTATACAGAGTGTTCCTGTTCATTCATAACATGAGGACAGAGTGTGTTTACTAAAACTACAATTATGAATAAACAGGAAGTGATGTAGATGTGATGTAGATCACGTCCCATTCATTCATAATTGAGGATATAGTAACCATACTCTGTCCTAAATAATGTACAAACACTCAGCGATCACTGATCACTGAGTGTTTGCATTGGCTCTCCTCTCTGACAGCTGTCACAGGAGGCTCGGCGGTGCAGGGAGGAGAGCTGTGAAAGCGCGGGCTGTCTCCGCCCCCCACACACCGCTCTGCTGGACTGTGATAGGAGGCTGAGCGGTGTGGGAGGAGAGACGCTGGCCGCTCACTGCGCTCTCCTCCCGCAGCGCTCGGCCGGCTATCACACTTTCTCTCCTCCCCGCTGGGCAGCGCCCAACGGGGACGAAAGAAAGCATGGATGCGCCGCTGTATCGGCAGGAAAATTGGACTTTCGGCATTTAGCCACAAGTGCCATTTTCGGCCGATATGTTTCGGCGGCCGATATATCGGTGCATCCCTAGTTATAACCCTTATATTTTGCCATCTGTGTTTGTTAAATAATAATGAATCATGTATTTATTTATTTTATATGCTGTGACTTTAGAACTTTTTAAAACATTTTTTTATTTTCAAAGTGTTATACATGTGGTATAAACAACTTACAGGTGTGGGAATCAATAACCAGTAAGTAGTTTAGATAGTAATAGTAACATACATAGTGTATTATGCCGTATTAAAGCAAAAATATCTCAGTGCGATTTTTCATTTGTGAGGAACTTGGAAGGGAAGGAGGACGAGGGGGGTGGGGGGGAGAGGTGTCACGTACCTGGTTGGAGACTGAATGCGTGAGGAGGCCTCCCTTGCACCCCGTGTCCCGAGGACTCTGAGGTTGGAGGCAGAGTCTAAGTAGACAGCGAGTGGCACGAGTGCCAGTGGTGATAACACGTGCAAGCTGAAATCCAAGGGCTTTGATAGGCGAAATCCAAGTAAACGAGCCAAGGCCAAAATCAATCGAGCAATAACGGTACAGAGGGGTCAGGCAGAGCCAAGGCCAAAACCAATCGAGCAATAACGGTACAGAGGGGTCAGGCAGAGCCAAGGCCAAAACCAATCGAGCAATAACGGCACAGAGGGGTCAGGCAGAGCCAAGGCCAAAACGAATCGAGCAATAACGGACAAAGAGGGGTCAGGCAGAAGCAAAGTCCAGTAAACAAATCCGAGGTCGGTGGCAGGCAGCAGGCAAGAATCGTCAAGTCAAATCCGGGTCACAGTAAATCAAGAAGGAGATCACAGGAACACAGGAGCACAGGAGAGCTGAAGATAATCCAGCAATATGGTGGCGCTCAGGCTGGGTTTATATTGGGGAAGTGATTAGGGCGATGTGTCACTTCCTGTGCGCCGCTTGGCACGCTTTTGCGCGGCTGGTCCATGGTGCCCATGCATGCGCGAAAGAGTGCGTTTCCCCATAGTATGGGAACGCGCGCTTGACGCATGCGCAGTTACAGGGGATCGCTTTCAAGAGGAGAAAGAAGATGAAGAGGGGGGAACGCTGAAAAGAATGCAGGATAAGTGTTATTTTTCATA
>NW_017306274.1:717704-721611 GCF_000935625.1 Nanorana parkeri
CTTTAGAGCGAACTTGCCAAAAGATAGTACATTAATCAGCGCACTCCGCATATTACGTGGCGACTGTCAATCAATATGGAACGCAGTCAATTTTCATAGACTATATCGAGTGCGTCTGTGTGCCCTCTCCTGTTCTCTCGGCGTAGGCCATCGAATTGTTTTCAGCCCGCGGAAACATCGGCGCCGCGGACAGCTCGCGCTATTGAGACGGATGAGTACCGGCCTGTTCTTATTAGGTGCTAATTAGAGATGCACCGATATATCTGCCTCGGAAACATATCAGCCGAAAATGGCACTTGTGGCTAAATGCCGAAAATGCAATTTTTCTGCCAATGAATATATAGGGGAAGCATCTCTGCTTTCTTTCCTCCCCGCTGGGGAGGAGAGAAAGTGTGGCAGGCTGCCGAGCGCTGCGGGAGGTGAGCGCTGTGAGCGGCCGGCGTCTCTCCTCCCCGCACCGCTCAGGCTCCTGTCACAGATCAGAGAACAGTGTGGGCGGAGACAACCAGCGCTGTCACAGGAGGCTGAGCTGTCCTTCCTGCACTGCTCGCTCAGCCTCCTGTGACAGCGTGTCAGGAAGAAGAGCGGGTACAAGCAGTCAGTGATCAGAGTATGGTTACTATATCCTCAATTATGAATGAATGGGAAGTGCTCTACATCACATCTACATCACTTCCTGTTCATTCATGATTGTGGATATAGTAAACATATTCTGCCCTCATGTTATCAATGAACATGAACACTCAGTATAGAGGATTCCTGTTCATTGATAACAGGGGCTGCAGAAAAAGAGAATAAAAAACATTTTCGGTTTCGGTCTGACATTTTTTGTTTGTTTTCGGTTTAGTTTCGGTTTTGAAATTTCCATTTCGGCGCACCCCTAGTGCTAATGCCGGTATTTACTTCCGTATTCAACAAGCTGAATTTCAATCAGGTCCCTTTACTTCCCAGCCGCCGGCACAATAAAAGGGAGCGATGGATTGGGGTTAAAGAGAAGCGTATATTTATTTTAAATGTAATGCGAGGGATTTAAATACGTTGCCGGCTTGCGCTTATAAAAGGAGATGTTAGCGAGGGTCGTTCCTGCTTTGAATAATAGATGTTTTTAGAATGCAAAGTGTTGAAACCGGCAGAAAAAAAATAAAAGAATTATATGAAGTACCTGAAGCCGCCGAAATGAATAATTCCACCTCAAAGGGGCTTTGTTGTTTCTCTACGTCTGCGGCCAACTTTCAGAGCGCGCAATTATCGGAGAGCGCGTTCGGCGTTAGCCGGTGTATGTTTACATGGCGAGAATCTTAATAAATGAAAAAGACCTCATTTCATCTTCTCTGGGAGAGACGGACGACGCTAAGTATTGATGGCTATCGTGCGCAGCCGTCCAACAGAACTTCTTTCATGTGGAAAATATAAAATCCATACGATATTTATCTGAGGTGCACGGATCTCGGAATTTCTTATTTCGGGGCTACAAAAGAGTTTTGTGTAATAAGATTCAATTTACACACAAAAAAGAAAAAAAAAAGCAACTTAAAGGAGAACTATGAGGTGAGTGCTTTTCACTCACCTCATAGTTCTAGCCGACCTGTGACAATGAGACTGTCACAGGCCGGCTCAGTAGATCGGGAGGTGAGCGAACACATACCGGCGTTCGCTCACCTCTCCATCCTGTCACAGCTCTCTGCCGTGACAGGGGAGGGGCTGGATTCCCCCCTCCCTGCTCCGCCAGCGCTGACTGCCGGATTGGACGGGGGAGGTGGGAGGGGGAGGGTACAGCTGGCTCTGCCTCTAGATAGGCAGAGCCAGCTGTCACTCACGCAGCTGGGGGGATCCAGACATAATTGTCGTGATCCGCTGCAGCGTCTCAGTATACCGCGTGCTGTAGCGTATACTGAGTATACTGAGCTTAGGGTGACCCTAAGGAGAACTATGGGGAAAAGCCCTAACCCCATTGTTCTCCTTTAATAACTGAATCAGATTGCTGGCAGATTGCTGGCTGAGTACGAGTACTCGCCCAAATACTCGGTATCGGCACCGATATCAATACTAGTATCGGTATCAGTGCATCCCTAATATATATACATACATATATTAATTGTATCTAACGTAAAAGTGACATCGTTACTTAGTATTTGAGGCTGAATACAGGTCCATCAAGTTCAACCTTTGCGTGTCTGTGTTTGCGTGTGTTGTGCGTGCACGTGTGTATATGACATAGATTAATGTTCCCATATCATATATACAATGTGAAATCTGATCATCCTTTAAACCAGAGAGAAAAAAAAAAAAAAAAACACACCATATTAAAACACATATGGGTGCCCATGGGAATCCTACATTTCTGTAAAAAGCTATACACAGCCCAAGCACTTCACTAGTAGTAATATATCAATATATATATAATTCAATATATCAAGTTTAGCTAGGAAATACTGCTGCTTAGCAGGTAAAATACCAATATGTCCAATAGCACAAAGTAATGAACTGATCATCTGAGTCTATTAAGTGTATAAAGCGTCAATCCGATATACTTGCATTCTAAGGACAAGATCCCGATCCATCCATGCTGTACATAAAATACTACTATTATGTGCTACCAAAATAAACACTGAATCCCAGCCTGGTGAGAATAGGCAAACATGCACTTAAAGGAGAACTATGGGGTTAAGGCTTTTCCCCATAGTTCTCCTTAGGGTAACGGGAGGACACAAACTAGCGTCCTCCCATCACCCTAGGCTCAGTATACCGCGAGCTGTAGATAGGCAGAGCCAGCTGTCACTCATGCAGCTGGGCGGATCCAGACATAATTGTCGGGATCCCCTTCAGCTGCGGCGTCTCAGTATATCGCGTGCTGTAGCTCGCGGTATACTGAGCTTAGGGTGACGGGAGCACGCTAGTTTGTGTCCTCCCGTTACCTAACCTTTGGCACAAATTAATGATTTTCTCATTTATGATTAATGTGTTACCTTTTATAAACATGCCTCGAAGTGGGGAAAAAAGACTGGCTGGAGATTGCTACACACAATGTATTTGTGAGGGATTTGTATGTTTAAGTGTTTTTAAAAAAACATATATAGTATATAGCTTTATATAGTTAATGCTTTAAATGCCAGGGCTTTGGTTTTTTTTTTGCACACATTTTAGGCCAGAAGATGACCTTAAACCCCCCAGCATTATATTTTTTTCTGGGAGCTGTAGAATGAAATGGTAGCAGTTGCAATTTACCATTGCATGATATTAGCAATAATATCAATAACAATAATATTATATATACAATGATGTTGCATGATATTACCAATAAATTGCATGATATTAGCGTAACTCTTTATTAAACCCCACTTTTATTTTAAATATTCTTAAATTAATTTTTGTGCACACAACCACAGTATAATACCCAGAGGAAGTGCCAGAAATCACAAAGGAGTCAGCGCTGGATCGGACACCCGCCGCAGCGCTGAAGAGAAGCCTGGAAACTACAGGAAAAAAGAAGATGATCAGATTAAGAGACATCATTTAAGTTAAGTGCTGACATTAAGCCAATCTGAAGGCCACACCAAGTTCGGAGATCTGTAGCTATTGTCTCTGCAGACAGTTGGAGACTTCTGCGCACTGTGCGCTTCAGCATGTGCTGACCCCGCTCTGTCATGTTACGTGGCCTACCACTTCCTGGCTGAGTTGCTGTTGTTCCCAGTTGCTTCCACTTTGTTATAATACCAGTAACAGGTGACCGCGGAATATTTCGTAGCCAGGAAATGTCACGGAACACCTGAATCCAATGATTTGGAGGGGCGTCCCAATACTTTTGGTAATATAGTGTTTATGTGTGTGTGTATGTGTGTGTGTGTGTGTGTATGCGTGTGTATGCGTGTGTGTGTGTGTATGTCTGTGTGTGTGTGTATGTATGTGT
>NW_017306274.1:721893-723932 GCF_000935625.1 Nanorana parkeri
TGTGTGTGTGTGTGTGTGTGTGTGTGTGTGTGTGTGTGAGGGGGAAAAAACTTTAAAAACAAATTGATGTGGTTTTTGATTTATTTAATTTCCTTTTTATTATCTTTTTTTTTCTACTTAACTTTATTGCTCTTACACAGGGGGCTCAGGTTGTGACTATTTACTAAAAACACAAAAAAACAAGACTGTCAGACCTTGAACTCCTTTTGTTTAGATGCACCCATAATGGAGGAGGTCTCTGCTTCCACACAGAGAGCAAGGGTCCTTCCCTGCAGCATGCTGGCAGAGGCCAGGCTGCTTTCTAAAGAAAAACAAACTGTAAGGGATTGAATTATAACTCTTAAGGTGCCCATACACCTTACAATTATATGCAGATATTGGAAGCGCAACAGATTGTCCCAGGTGGAGATTACTCCATCCACACAGTTAAGCGTAGATGGAGGAATCTGTTGCACCTTTTCCATCTGACCACAGAAAATCTGCAGATAATTGTAAGGTGTATGGCCAGCTTTATGCTCCTCAGGGCCATCTAGTAGTATCACGTGAAATGCGTCAGCCCGGCTATAAATCAGCCCCTAAGACTTTGCCCACCTTCTTTTTGATGCACTTGGAATTTGTGCAGCCAGACTAATAGTTCAGTAGATCTTTACGAGTATACTTCAGTATACATCATATCTTATATCCTCAGGTATTGTTTTGTCCTGTCTTTCTTGATAAAGGTATGTAAGAAAATGGACACTGGCAAGTTATCTAGTGAAGGGGATGCAATTGTAATCTCTTCTGCAAAAAGCAATAAAAGCCTTGACCCGGTATCATGATGACAGACGTCTCCTGTACAGTGCCCTCCCGGAATTATCCTAGGATTGGAGAATCACTTGTTGAGATGCAAGTTGACTGTTTCCCATTATCTGTGGTCTGTTGGAGTTCAGCTGGAGCCCTTCGCCTGTCACCTCGGCTAAAATACCCTTTTATATGGAATGGGTAATCCAAATGAGGCCTGACTCCTCATAATATGGCCTGAAATTTATTTATTCCCTTTGCTTTCAGCGTCAGTGTGGATGGGAGCAGCCGGGAAGGGAGACTGACTTTATTTTACACAATGTTCTCAGAGATCTCTCTTGGGAATTTCACTATAGAAAAACCGCGACGTATAACTTACTGGTGTCATCTAAAAATGATCCATTGAATCGATGGAAGGAAGTTCTCTTCCACACCTTTGTGTTCATCCAGTATAACTTGTTGAAAGCCAAATTAGAAATATCACAAATTGCTTCAAGATACAGGTTTTCATTCTATCGATGACTGTAGCCGAGCTCCCCATTTTAGTGTTTACATATTTCCTGGATGGTTACCAAAGGTTGAGATGATCTATATTATAGGTGTGTTCTTGGGTCATTGATACACCCCAGGAATACTAATCACAGTGTTATCTCTCACACACACACATGCAACCAATAAGTATGACTCTACAATATCTCATTCTGGAATGAAGGGGTTTCAAGGTATCATTTCTATGATTATAGGTACATTTCAGGGTTCCTCCTATCAGCACAGTATTGTAATGAGGAGCATGCAATAAATAGCATGGTGGAAGAAGATCTTAATTGCCCCTTGCTCTCCTTTTAGTGCTCTACGCTGTTGAAAATTAAGCAGCTCTTTAGTTTAAACTGAAAAGTTGCATTGCATGTAAGCAACAGTGAATGGAGGGTTAGGGAAGAAGGTGGGAGAGAAAGCGGAGGAAAGAGAGGAGGGAATAGACCAGGGGAGAGGGGAGGGGAGAAGAGAGGAAGGGAGGAGAAGGAGGAGTGAAGGGGAGAGTATTGGAGGAGAGAGGGCAATGCAGCAAGGCAAAGGAGGATGGGAGTGAGTAGAGGGTGGAGGAGAGGAGTGGGGTGAAGAGAGGAGGGGAGGGGGAGGAGCACTAAAGAGCAGGGCAGGAAGGAAAGGAGGGAGAAGCGGAAAGGAAGAGTGGTGGAGAAGATTGGAGCAGAGAGGGAAAGGCAGGAAAGGAAATGAGGAGGAGAGTGAGGGGGTAGGGG
>NW_017306274.1:724386-735686 GCF_000935625.1 Nanorana parkeri
ATAAAGCAGGACTGGAAAGAAAGGAGGGAGGAGCGGAAGGAAGAGTATTGGAGGATAGAGGGCAACGCAGGAAGGCAAAGGAGGAAGAGAGCAGGGGGTGGAGGAGATGGAGAAGAGGGCAGAGGGAGGGGAAAAGAGTGCAGGACAGAAAGGAAAGGAGGGAGGAGCAGTGGAAAGCTTAGTGGAGAAGGTTGGAGGAGAGAGAGCAAGGCAGGAAGGCAAAGGAGGGTGGAGGGAAGTGAATGGGGGGTGGAGGAGAGGAAAGAGGAGTGCAGGGGAAAGGGGAGGAGCAGAGAGGGCAGGAGAGAAGAGAAAAGGGCAGGGAGAGGAGTGTAACAGAGAAGGTCAGCAGAGGGGTACAATAAAGGAGTGAAAAGGGGAGAGGAGAGAATTGGTGAGAAAAGGGGAGGGCAGAGGGTAGAGGAGGTGATTATAACAGAGGAGAGAGTAAGGACGAGATAAGAAAAGAGGACATCAGGGAAGGAGAGTAGAGTGGAAAGCACGGCAAGAGAAGAGAGGACAGTATAGAGAAGAGAGGAGGGGAATGGAGATAAGAAGAAGAAAAGGGTATTTGTAATAGTTGGATGGACAGATAGATGATTGGATGAAAACAAATGGATGAAAAATAGACAACCTGTATATACAGTATGTAGATAATAATATATTCAAGCAATCATTTAGGAGATCCACCCTAAATTCGGACTTACTGTATGTATATAAAAAGGAGAATGCTCTTGAAACATCATCTTTCAACAGCTTCATCCCTAAATTCCGCTGCCCATAATCCTCAGTGACTATTATATTAAGGATTCAGTGTTAATCTACAGTTGACATTCCAATTATGAACACGTGTGACCATTTTTTCATACACTTGACTCTTTCTATAAAGTACAAGTTTAAAGATACATTTTCTCTCTGCATGTGAAGACACGAGAAAGGAACAGCTCTTTTCTCATAAATGAGACACATCGCAGGGAAAATAAGGAAGAAGAATGAGTTTTTATCCCTCCCAATAAAGAGGTTTTTTTTTGCTTTTTTCATAAATTGAACACAATTTCTCCCGTCCCATTTCACATATCTCCGTAGAAGATGGAATTATTTATTGTGTTTTGTCTTTCTCTCCTTTCTCTCATTAAAAGCCTAGCATCGAACGTCAGAAAATATTTTCGCTTTATATTGCTTTGAAAGTCAATTGACAAGTTCTATTTCCATTTCAGGGAAAAAAAATTATTTGTCGGCTTGTTTATTTTTGTCATTGCTCTGCAGCAGATGTAAAATGGTGGCAGTTAGTTTTAGTCTGAAATTGACGTATAGAAAAAAGTATTGCGGATTACAGTGAATATGTGCTCTACCCAAGCTGGAAAATGCAACAGGTTGACCTTCTTCCTTTCTTGTTATGTGATGGCATTGTCACTTGGGGTCTGCATGGCTTGATTTGGAAATTACACATCTGCTTGTTTCTGGCGGCAGGGGAGCTAAAGGAAGGGAAGTATTAGATGATGCGTTCCTGGTGATTTGCCCCATGTGAATAAATGGAGGTTCATTTGTTTTATCACTAACAGACATGAACACTTTAGCTCAGGATAGTCTCAGGAGTGCATCATCGAAAACCAGAGCTGGACTGACGCAGAGTCAAGAGAGGCTCCAGCTTTGGGTACTGTGGTGGTGGTGATGGTGGAGGGCACTACTGTAGGAGCCTCTCCTGACTGTGCGCTATCTGGCTGTCTTTTGCACTTTGCAGGACCTGGCTGTCCAACTCACAGCCCAGCCCTTCACTGGGAGATGCTATCTGTGGAAGATTTATCCTTACTTCCTGCAACAGGTTGACCTTTCTTTTTTGTTATGTGGTGGCATTGTCACTTTGGGTTTGCATGGATTGATTTAGAAATTACACATCTGCTTGTTTCTGGCAGCAGTGGAGCAAAAGGAAGCGACGTATTAGATGATGTGTCCCTGGTGCTTTGCCCCATGTGAATAAATGAAGGTTCTTTTGTCAAGAGAGGCTCTAGCTTTGGGTACTGTGGTGGTGGTGATGGAGGAGGGCACTGCTGTGGGAGCCTCTCCTGACTGTGCACTATCAGGCTGTCTCTTGCACTTTGCAGGGCCTGGCTGTCAAACTGACAGCCCAGCCCTTTACTGGGAGATGCTATCTGTGGAAGATTTATCCTTACTTCTCGTGCAGGTGACGGGTGTCAGATAGAAAATGAATATAGGAAAAATGTGCTCTATGGGAATACAGACAGCATTTAAATCCTGACATCACTTAAAAAAGTTAAAGTTGGAGTCGGACTTTAAAGTCATTCTCTTTTATGCTCCTCCTCTCCCATTCAGTAAAGGCATACCAGTTGTTTGGTATGTATTTACAAAAAGAGGCATAAAACCCTCTTCTTTGCCTTGACCATCATCACAAGGTCTTTCTCTTCTTACATGGCACAGGATGGCATGCATCTGGTGGTCAGCACAGATTGGGAGTGAGAGGTAGGGTTATTAACAGTGGCAATGCTGATAACCCTCCTCCACCTTAACGTGCTTGGTGCCAACTCTGTGGATAATTCACTGCAAGCTGTTCAGCATTGTCACACTGCGGGAGGGAGGGGGATTAACTAGCGCCAGACATTTATACAATAATATAGGTGTCAAAATTAAGTTCCAATAATGCAATTTGCTTTCCCTGGTTAAGACATATGAAATTGTTTTTTTTGTCTTAGTAGGGTATAGTAATACTGTTCTTCACATTGAAACCAAGGTTGGAGCTCACTAGGTCATTCTCTCTTGAATGCTAGTCCATTCTTAGCAACCTGGGACACGGTTTAGGGCCACCTTCTAACTGATCCTCCTGGTCCCGCTGGAGGAACACGACCATGGGCAAATTCCTCCTAACAAATACAAACTGCTAATTTGGGGTATCCAACTGGTTGCCACAAAATAGCTAAACGCTTCCTTCCATTACACAAAGCAATAATAATTCTTCACCCAACCTCAAACTTGTCACAGGATATAGCTTTGAACTGTCACCTATTTGAAGGGCTGTTTTGCAACCAAATCCCAATGTCTCATTCCTCCCCAGTTGCCCCTACTATTTGTGTGCTATATAAAAAAACTATTGAATTACCAAAAGTGTTATGCTACTTAACATTCATCTACCCTCAACAATCTTTGAATTTGCTATTTTAAAAAGCCAATAGGAAAAGCATTAGTAAAAAGCACTTGAGGGTTTTTAGTTTTGGATAGAGTGAAAAAAGGTATTTAAAGGGACAGGAACTGAAGAAAGTCCTGAGTTTGTTGGGTTTCAGCAGAGTTTAGTCAACTGATCACAAAGCTGATCAGACCCTGGCTCTCTAGAAATAAGTCTCTAGGCAGATGTTCTTACTTTGATGGTAAAAGAGATGTTCACCTGCCTTGTGCAGCAGCTTTTTGTGGGCCTTCTAGAGGAAGTCACTGAGCCAGCCCCCACCCAATCAAAAAGGGCCTAGGGATGTGAGACAGGAGGGTTGACTTGTGTTCTGATATTCCATATTTGTATTTAACACATGCTTCAATTGTGATAACACATAGATTATTGCGCAGCATAAAATTGTAATTTGCTAGACACCTAAATTGATAGGATCTGATATATGGCTTCCTCAGAAGGGGTAATGTGTGCTATTAGCATTTACAATACAGGGGTAGATGGTATGTATGTGACCAGTATTCTCTGATAGATTGAATATATTTTTGTTATCAATGACCCCCCTGGTCAAGAGTTAGTGGATTTTGAAAACTGGATGTGTTAACAGGACATGACACTTGCAGGTCATTTGGCTCAGACTATTATTGTGGATTGTCCCTAAACCGCTTTACAATATCCATTATGACCTATACTAGAGGGTGATGGTTTACCAAATGATGAGTTATTAATGCCCTAGGTTGCCAGACCCCATTAAATGCTATTATGATGGCCATTAAGAGGTTTAATATGAGTTATTTTGAGGTTCCCAGACTCTCTGAGAAATGTTTCCTCAATGTAAATGTTTTTTTGGTTCAAGATGTCTGGAACAGTTTGCTGGGCGTGTGGGGTTTATGGATGTCACGATCTGGATCAGGCTCGGAGTCCAGTAGCTGAAACAGCAGGCAAAGTTGTAGTCAAACTTCCGAGTTCGGTACACAAGCAGACGGTAGTAGTATAGGAGCAGGCAGAAGCGTAATCAGAAATCAAGCCGGGGTCAGTAGCCAAAGGTATCAGGTATGAAGTGAAAGACGATGAGAGTAGTCGGTGAATCAGCAGCCAAAGGTCGGTACACGGGTAGCAGTATGAGCGGATTGTATCACAGGAGGAGCAAGGAAGCAAGATATTGGCAGGAGCACAATAATCTGGCAAACAGAAGGTGCAGAGGCATGGCTTAAATAGGAAGTTCAAGGGAGGAGCAAGGAGTTCAGCAGAAACTGAGGATTACACAGGAGATCAGGCAAGGAGCTATCCAATGATTACACAGGAGATCAGGCAAGGAGCTATCCAAGGTTCTAAGGTGGCTTGGCAGGAAGAACCACCGCCAGCTACAGCAGATGCCCTGGGTTCAGATCCGGTTCCTGACAATGGAATGTGTCAAATCTCTGCTGAGCCTACGAGGGGTTTAAATCTAATTCTTTCATCGACTGGTGAAGTTCATCAGAATAGGGGTACCGCAAAATTCTCTGACCTAGTTTTGTGGTCTCCAGACCTTCTTACTTTCACAGGAAGGTACCCGCTTTTACTGAAGAGTCTACAAATAGGAATTCTGAGGTTACAGCTGAACATACAGTAACTAATAAGACAAAACACAAGTGGACACGTGAAATCTTGGAATGTCCACTTAATACTGAAATTCCGTGATACCTTTAATCAAGGAATTGCCAAGAGGCCTGCTTCAACAGCACTTAAGGCCCAGATACCTTTCCTGATCATTATGTTTATTGTGAGGATTACAGGAGAAACCTTGCATTATTGGACGTTATTGATTGCAGGCTGTGTTTTTTGTGAGTTACATTTGATCCTTGGAAATACCAAGCCTGTCTTTTTAAAGATTTCATGAGCAGCAACACCGATTCCTTTTATGCCCGTGGATGTTCGTGCTGAGACAGAGCTTGTCTTGCATGGTAAAATGGCTCAGGCTCAAAGTAATTGTAGCATATAAGAAATAGAATCATATTTTTGTTGTGTTTAATCACATAGACATGTAAAGCTTAGACACCTTCAGTTTTGTACTGACCGGGGTTTTAGACTGCCAGGTAATCTTTGCTCACGCCCACTACAAACCTCAATGAAGTAGATGTAAACCTGATCGCTAAAATCTCATATAAGTTTTAATATGTTAATGTCATTTCAAAAGTCATTTTCAATCTTTTAAAATCTGCGTAAATAAGATCTGGTGATCCTGCCGTGAAAGTTCTTGTTGAGGCACTTCCTGTTATGGGGGGGAGGGGGGGCAACTGTCTCCCAGTTGTGCTCCTGTGTTGTCATGTTGTCACATGGAGCTGTGCCAACACACATTGCTCAGGCATGGTCCACCGGAAGCTGGTCCAGAGTAATGATGTGTAGCCAATGGTAAAGTGAGTGCATGTAGATAGGAAATCGCTGAAAGAGGCATAGTGAGATCAAGAGCATTAAGGGGCAAAAATGGATGAAAAATAAGCAGAAACAGTATTTTATTTTTTTTAAATTGCAACTGTTTGTGATACACAATACAGTAGCAAGCCATCTTCCAGTTAAAGGAGAACTATGAGGTGAGTGAAAATCACTCATCCTCATAGTTCGAGCAGACGTGTGACAATGAAACTGTCACACGTCGGCTCAATAGATCGGGAAGAGAGCGAACACATACCGTCGCTCGCTCACTTCCCGATCATCTCCCTGCAGAGAGCGGTGACTGTCAGTCACCGTTCCCCGCAGGGATTCCCCTCTCTCCGCTTCAATCCTCCAGCGCTGACTGGAGGAACGGATGGGGGAGGGGGTGGGTACAGCTGGCTCTAGATAGGCAAAGCCAGCTGTCACTCACGCAGCTGGGTGGATCTCGACAGTAATCTCGGGATCCCTCCCGGCTGCGGCGGGCTCAGTACACCGCGAGCTGTAGCTCGTGATATAATGAGCTTTGGGTCACGGGAGGACGCTAGTTTATGTCTTCCCGTGACCCTTAAGAGAACTATGGGGAAAAACACTTACCCCATAGTTCTCTTTGAAAGTTTAGATCAACTTTTCTTTACATTGCCATGCCCAAAACGTAGCCCGAAGAAAGAAGTCTTATACAGGAGTCCACCAACAACAACAAGTTTTAAATCCACAAGGTAAGTATATCCAGTTTGCCGAGACTCCCCATCTAGAGGGCACTTGCCTTAACGCATTTCACTCATTAAGGGCCTGTTCACATGAGATCAGGTCCTGATCAGGTCCTGATCAGCAGACGTGGAGCTGCTGATGCATTGCGTTTTTGATGCGTTCCAGCAAAACAAAAAAACAAAACAAAATGTTTTTATTTTTTTTTGCTGGAGTGGGGCTGTTAGTATGTTAGCTGCAGCGCAGTGCATTTTTGACGCGTTATTGGCGCGTTTTTGACGCGTTTGCGTATCCGGACCGTTTCCGGACCTGACAAAATGTGACATGCAGTATTTTTTCTGTCGTAAGCTGAACGGACTGCGCACGTGAGAACTGGAGCCCATAAAACACACAGGGATACATTGGGATGCATTTTGAGTGCAGCAGCGTACGGAGCCGGTCAGCACACAAAACGGACGTCGTGTGAACAGGCCCTAAGGGCTTACTCATTGAGACAACTCGGGAGGGGAAGTCCTGATATACATCTTAGGAACAAAGAGCATACAGGTGGAGGTAATACGTTCATCACAGAAGAAGGGCTAAAGAAGTTAATAGTAACTGCTTAAAATCTTGTTGGTGGACTCTGGTGTGCGGCTTCTTTCTTTGGGCTATTGTGCTGGAACATGGACGGCTCCTAGTCTGCACCCATGCACACCCACAGTGCTGGAGGCTTGGTGTTGGATGGAGCCTTGAAGTTCCTCTGCATTTCGATGCCCGTAGCCCTGAAAAAATATCTGTGTTATGAAACAAAATGTAAGGTGGGTAAATAAAGCAGATTTATAAACATATTTTTTTTTGTTTTTTTTTTCATTAAAAACCAAAGCCTTGTGATGTACAACGCTGTGCCCTTTGGCGACCATCAAATCTTCACTGGGCCATGAAGCAATTACATTTAAAACAAAAATTGTAAATATATTTTTCCAAGCTGAAAAAGCTCAGGGGGTATTATATTTCCATCCCTGTTAAGGAAAATCTATAGCAGCTGGGGCCGAACTCATTACAATTCCAGGGGTGTATCTGTTAATGTACAGCTCCGGCAAAATAAAAGAACGGGAGTACAACGTGGTGTTTCCTGCTCTATCTTTACTTTATCTTTACTTTTACTTAACTGAAGATAATTAAAGATAATGAATTAAAAGGTAAAGCTTCTGCATCTTGCATGGTGGTGGTGTTCCTGCTATGCCTGACTGTAACTTGGCCTCAAAATTGAACCAAGCCACTTATTCACTCCCTTGTTATCCCTCATCCATCCGTGCGAGAGATATTGCAACTCACTCCTCATTGGTCTACCTCTACACAGGCTTTGCCCCCTTCAGTCTATCATGAATGCTACTTCCAGACCCATCCACATTACCAACCATTCTGCAACCCCCCTCTGCAGATTTCTCCACTGGCTTCCATCGCCCACTCCCTTCTGCCACATTCCACCAGTGGCATCCATCCTCCGCTCCTCTCTGCCAATCTCTCCATTGGCTTCCATCCGCCATTCCTCTTTGCCAATCCCTCCACTTGTTTCCATCCGCCACCCATCTCCTTCAATCCCTCTACTGGCTACCACCCCCCTTCTCCTTTGTGCCAAACCCTTCACTGGCTTCCACCCCCTGCTCCCTTCTGCCAAACCCCCCACTGGCTTCCACCCCCCTACTCCCTTATGCCAAACCCTCCACTGGCTTCCACCTCCCTACTCCCTTCTGCCAAACCCTCCACTGGCTTCCACCTCCCTACTACTCTCTACAAATCTCTCCACTGGCTTCCATTCTCCACTCCTCTGCACCAATCCTTCCACTGGCTACCATCCCCCACCACTTTCTGCCAATCTCTTTATTGACTTCCGTAGTCCACTCCTCTTTACCAGTCCCTCCACTGCCTTCCATCTCCCACTCCTTTCTGCCATATTCCACCAGCTGTTTCCATCACCCCCCCTCTGCCAATCTCTCCACCGGCTTCAGTCCCCCATGCTTCTCTGCCAATACCTCCACTGGATTCCATGCCCCACCCCTCTTTGCCAATACCTCCAATGCCTTCTGATTGCACAAAAAATACAATTAAAAATACTGACAATAAACATACAAATTAATCCGCAACTTTTCCCCCCGAGCTACATCACAAACCGTGTCTCAAAATATTACCCAAACCGTCCTCATTACTCCTTCCAAGACCCCCTACTCTCTAGCTTCCTTGTCACCTTTTCCCATGGTCAACTCCAGGACCTCTCCAGAGACTCTCCCATCCTTAGGAGCTCCCTATCCCAATCTATCTGGCTATCTTCTACTCTGTCTGCCTTTATGCAATCCCTAAAAACTCTTCAGGGAAGCCTATCCCAGCTCTACTTAACAATTGAACATTCTCTCCCTCAACTTATCCTCACCCACTCACCACCTTTGTATCTCTTACCCTTCCCTCTTAGATAGTAAGATTTCACAAGCAGGGCTTTCCTAACCCTTTTGTCTTGATTTGTATTGCAATTGTACTATCTTCAACAAAAACCAGCCAAAAATCAAAGGTCAACCAGGTCTCCACTTTTTTTCCAGTTACATTTTACCTAAGCAAATTAATAAGCCAAACTCAGAGGTACCACTTCAACAAAATTCCACCAACAGCAGAATCAGTGACTTTACATCTAAATCAATTTTGCCAAAACCACGCCACTCATTCCTAGTGCCGAACATGCAACTGTCATTGTCCGTATGGTCTGCACAATACAAAAAAAAACCTAATTGAGACTCTGTTTCTTACTTGAAGAGATCAGTGTGCTTCCTTTACAGTGACCTGCAGCCTCCCGATATCTATTTAAATTCAACCGTGCTGCTGAAGAAGTCGCTCCCGGCCAACACTAGGGGGAGCTCTTCAAATACAAGAAAGGAGCTCTTCTTCAGCAGCCAGAACCCAAGAGCTCCCTCTAGTGGTTGCCAAAGGAAAATTCTTCAGCAGCACAGCAGGGCCACAAGGGGGCTGCAGGCCACGATAAGGGCAACACACCAATCTCTTCAAATGAGGTACCGAATCCTGTTTGTTTAGTCTACAAGAAGAACGACAGCTAAGGGATCAGCACTAAAATTGTAGTTATCCGTTAAATAAAATCTACAATAACAGCATAAACTCAATACGCACTGAACATATCCAATAGTCAGCCACCGTGGTAGAGAAGCCCCATGAGAGACGTTCTTCTTATGCACTATATATTGCATTTTTATTTATTGCAAAGGAAGACTCGCTCGGATCCATGCCTTCCATCTCAACTCAATTATTTTTCAAATACATAAATATTTTATTTTGTTACAGCAAACCTGTCATCAATATCGTTTATTGGAGTGGGAGAAAAAAAAGCATTCCCGCACTTTGGCCTTAGAATGATAAGCGGAGACGGAAAAATGCCCCTCTGGCTAAAAAAATATATTTATTTTATTGTTTTTTTTTGTCTCTGGACAAAAGACAATTCCACGGTTGGCTTGTCTGCCTTTCTATATTTGAATTATTTGCCATTTTTAGCATGCCGTATTTTAAAACGATTTGATTTTCTGCCTCTTTTTTTATATTTTATCCATCCTGAAATTCATAAGGGAGCCCTTTGTTTACGAAGTCTTTAAAATTGAAATTCACCTTTTTCCACTGTGTCTTTCTTTGCTATAAATTATTTACGGGGCGGTAATGAAGTAAACGCTGACCTATTGTAGGCACGTGGGCCCGCAAGCCATGTGTGTGTGTGGTTTAGCAAAACTCACAAAATATATCCATCTAAAATAAAATTGCAACTGTTATGTTGTTTATTATTATTATTACTATTATTGTTGTTATTATTATTATCATCGTCATCATTATTATTATTACTATTATTAGTATTATTATTATCACAATCATCATCATTATTATTACTATTATCATCATTATTATTATTATTATTATTATTATCACAATCATCATCATCATCATCATTATTATTATTATCACAATCAGAGTTAAAGGTGATTCTTGCTTATGCATTGATTAGGAAAATCATAAATTATATTTTTATATAGAACTAGTTTAAGTACATGAGGTTGACTTAATAGCAGCCTCCTTTAAAAATAATGGGGGTCCCTCTGAGCCAATCAGGATCCTTTTGCTTTGCACAGTAGGTCAGTCTAGCCCTGTGAACATAGTTGCATAGTTAGTCAGGTTGAGAAACAACACATGTCCATCGAGTTCAACCTATAATGCTTGCAGGAAATCTCATAGCTTGGCACATTTGAGGCAAAGCATAAGGTGGGGTCCCTGAGTTTCAATCTTACATCCACTTCTCTAGACTTTAATCCCCAACTCCAATTTTTTTTTTTTGGGATGGGAGGGTTCCTAGTTCTTGTCTCATACCCATAAAATAGACAGGAAGTGAGGTCATTTTCCACTCTTATTCTGTCAAATCTGATGATCTAGACAGGAAGTACGGTCATTTTCTCTTTTATTCAGTTCTGTCTGACACCCATCCACTAGACAGGAAGTGAGGTAAAACAATGTGGTCCCTGTCCCCCTACAGGAATTTACCCTTCATTTCATGTTTGTGGACATATGTCAAATAGACAGAAGGTATGTGGGGCCTCCCATTACTTCCTATTCTGTCTGACACCCATAATATAGACAGGAAGTGGGGTAATTTTCTCTCTTATTTTGTTCTGTCTGTCTTTTTTTCTTCCCTCCCTCCCTCACTTCCTTTCTTTCTTCTCTTTTTTCTTCTTTCCATCCTTCCTTCCTACCGTGTTTCCCCGAAAGTAAGACCTACCCCGATAGTAAGACCTAGCGCTATCTTCAGTGATTTCTGTAATATAAGACCTACCCCGAAAATAAGACCTAGTTCGGTGGTAGGTCTTATATTGCAGAAATCCGCTAGGTCTTACTTTCGGGGTAGCGGCACATAAACTGAATTTTAGGCGGCCGCAGCTCCCACCCCGCACACACGCCCGCCCACACACCAGCTGGCTGCAGCTCTCGCCCCTCCCACACG
>NW_017306274.1:735733-746166 GCF_000935625.1 Nanorana parkeri
GGGGGGGGGATCTTAATTTTTATTTTCCCATTGTATTTTTGTGATAGCAATAAATTCATAATGAGGCATTGAAAATTGGACCTGACACCTTGTTGGATTTGTTCATTATATAATGAATTCTGCCCTCTTTTCTTAAATTATAATGAACACATTGGAATGGATCAGTCTGCAGGTACCTACAGGCTGTAATGCTTTGTAATTTTCAATTACAGTAATCAATCATTAAGCGTTAAACAAGTCGAGCCCACAGAAATGCTAAAATATGTTTCCACTGTAAAGTAAGTTATTTAAAAAAAATAAAAAAAATGACAATAGAAATTACATTGACCTTCCTTCTCCAAACGTGTTTTGTTCCATTGTTCTGGTTTTAATTGTTTCTCTGCCTAGAGCTGATTTGTGATGCGTAAACAATTAAATTAAGTCATAAGAGGAGTGTCATCAATATATTTATGTTTCATGTGATAAGGCTGGTTGTATCCACCAAGCAGGGAGGTTTATGTGGGATTATAGGCTAGGATTTAAAAAGAAATAATGAAATAACAGGTTTTAGTTGAATATTTTCTGTGATTATTTATTTTTGTATTTTTTAAAATTATATTCCAGTTTATTAAAATAAAGTGTTGTGCAATAAGAATATGAAAACTGAATATATATATAATGTGATTACCGTATTTTTCGCTCCATAAGACGCAATTCCCCCCCCCAAAGGCGGGCAAAAATGTCTGTGCGTCTTATGGAGTGAATGTGTGAGAGCTGAGGCGGCGGGGCTGACAGTGTACCCAGGGGTGGGAAATTCCTATCGCCCGGGACATGCAGTTTTGGGCGCCGGGCGAGGAGTACTTTTTTTGTACATTTAGCCCTGCTCCGGACAAGCAGAGCTAAATAAAGTGTGGAGCCGCCGCTCGTTTTTTCATACAAGTGGTCTGATTAGGGAATGGGGAAGTAGTAGACATGTGCGATTTGTTTCGGAAAAATTTGGTTTTCGGACAAAATTTTAGAATAACAGAAATGATGAATAAAAAAACAAATCCGAATTTTTGAAAATCAAATTTCGGACAAAATTCGTCAGCGGTAGTCTGCACGCATTTTCGTGTGTGGACAAATTTTCATTGCAGCAAAGTAACACATTTTCTTTTTTTTTTAAATGTCACTTTGCTGCAACGAACGAAGGAAACGACAAGGAAACGATAATTCGCACAGACTGCCGCTAACGAATTTCGTCCGAATTCCGAAAACAAATTGACTTTCGGGCCCGAATCCTGAAACACAAAATAACGCAAAATCAGAATCGAAACGAAACTAAACAAAATGTCTTGCCGGGACACATGTGTAGGAAGTAGTACTAACCACCATGCCACTCTCATTTCTCCAAAATTCTCAAGTCAGTGATGAAAATGGTAACAAACTTAATATAACTTCCACACAGGCCCGGCGCTACTGCAAGGCAAGTCAGGCGGCCGCCTGTGGGCGCTGCAGGGTGAGGTCGGAAAAAACAGGGCATTTTGACAAGTACTTGTATTACTCACTAAAACAAAGCTCAGCCTAAGATTCATCTGACAAAAGAAGATAAAACATTCCAATGAAAGTACCTTTGACAGGACACATGCAGCTAAGACAATGCAGCAGTATCATTAAACTTTATTAGTAGAATGTCCAAAAACTCCAAAGTCTTCTAAGGGAGTCATCTACTGCCTTGCTTGCAGCGCTCAGATCCTCAGTTCAAATTTGAACCAGGACACTCCCTGCATGGATTTTGCATGTTCTCCCCGTACCTGTAGGTTTCCTCCAGGTTCTCCGGTTTTCTCCCACACTCCAAAGGTATGCTGTTAGAGTAATTGGCACCTGTATAAATTGGCCCCAGTATGTGTGCATATGAGATAGGGTACTTAATGTTAATTCTGTAAATGCCCTCTTCAGGGATCAGAGATAATAGCTGCACCTGCAGCTCAGCAGCTCCCATCTCCTTTAAAACTATGCAGGAATGCTAAGAGTTTTTCCATTAAAGTCAGTGATTCTGCTGCATAAGATCGGACTATTCTACGAATGAACTTCTCAGCACAGGACTCAGATACCAGGCAAACTTTACTAAGTACTTTTCACTTTAAAATACCTTTTATTTTGCTGTTGTCATTTTCTGTTTTATAATCCGGAGTACGCGGTCCAGTTTTGATCGCCGGTACTGAGAAGGGATGTCCTTGAACTGGAGAGAGTTCAGCGGAGGGCAACCAAACTAGTTAGGGGAATGGAGGACCAGAGCTATGAGACAAGGCTTCTGAACTTAAACATGTAATATTCCTTTACTGCAAATATTCTCTTGCATCGTTTCCCTTTTCTTTCATGAAAAACCTGTTTAAAAATCATTAAGCTGAATCTCTGAATGCTCTTAATCAGAAATTAAGGAATCCTTGCCTCTGCGAGTGCCACCGTATTTTAAAACTCTATTGCATTCCGGTCTGGTGTGGCAGTGAGTGCCACAAACACCTCTTACAGGTCAGAGTTGCTATAGCAGATGCTGTGAATGGTGCGAGTTTCTGTTTTTTGGCTATTGCATGTATGTGCAAAGGGGTTACTGCAGAGGTAACTGACCCCAGTGATCATCACTCTGCGTCTGTTGTCCCACGAGCTGCAAAATATCTGCAGAGGGTGAGGCTAAGCCAGGGAGGTGCGGTCAGGGGAGGCAGGTGAAGCAGAACCTCACCTAGTATTATGGAGGAGAAAACTGACAGCTTTTTCTCCATTCTGAGCGGCTTCTATCAGGTTATACAGCAGGGAAAGCCTGCTGTGGACGGAGCGCTGTCTGTTAATTACAGGCGGCGCTGCATCTGGCTTTTGACAGCTAAGTTAGGTTACACAGCAGCGGGCTTCCCCACTGCTTGTGTAACCTAACATAGTGAGGCAAGAGCTGCAACAGTCTCTACTTGCTGTTGTAGGCTTGAGCTCTGTGGATGGCTTGGACCAATGGCAAAGCGCCATTGGTCCAAGCTAAGGGTGGGGCGGAGGTGGACTGTGGGCGGGGGCAGAGACGGGGGTGAATGCCTCACAGAGAACGGACTACACTGCACATCACTGGGCTAAGCTCACAAAGGGTGTTGTAAATGCTACAGCATAGAAAGACATTTTAGACGATTGTTAACTTCCAACCGTGTGGTAACAGTTTGGTGAAAACCCCTTTCCTCTTTCAGCACAATGTTGCCCCTTGTACAAAGTCAGCTCCATAAAAGACATTGCATGACCATGACCAATTTGGTGTGGAGGAACTCCAGGGGCCTGCACACAGCCCTGAACTCAACACTATTGGAAACTATTGAAGACCTTTGGTAGGAATTGGAACACGGACTGAGAGCCAGTTCTTCTCAATCAACATCAGTACCCAACCTTACAAATGATCGGATCTTCTGGCTGAATTGGCACAAATGCATATAGGCACCCTTAAAAATATTTTGGAAAACTTTCCTAGAAGAGTGGAGGATGTTATAGACACAAAAGAGGGGGGAAACTCATAGAGGTCAGAGACTTGTCCCCTAACATCAGGGCAGGCCTCTGCCCACAGCCTCTGTTTCTGTGGGGTCAAAAGGTGCTAAAACGTGCATAAAAAAAGAGCATAAATAAATAGGTGCCAGTGCACAACCCTGGCAGGCCTTCCGGCCAGAGTAAAAAATTGCCCCAGGATAGCCAAAAGAGTGTTGTAACCTAGTGGCAGTGAATCACAGTGTGGTCCCACTCCCAAGTTTCTAGGACACCACCCCCAGGGGGCACAGCACAATGGGGTCTCTGAGCATCCCAACCCTTCAGCCAGACAAGGACAGATCCGGAGGCATTAGTGCCGAGGAGTTACCACCGAAGGAAAAGGAACCCCCCAACGCCCACATTCACTTTAGAGAGTACTAAGCAACCATCAGCCCCAACTAACGGTGCTGCTCCTCTCCGAACACTGATAAGAACACTACACTTGATCTTAGCCAAAAGGTCAGATCATATGCTACCCCTGAGGCCATCTCAAGGATCTGAGTCTTTGAACCTCACAGAACCGGTCAGGGAACCGGGGGTGTTACCTCCTCGCAGGGTCAGCGGGCACGGCGCAGGATACAGATCTCCCTCCAGCCTGGCAGAATCACTGGCGCCCGGGTTGCTGGTGCGCATGCGCGAGTCGCGCAACAGGCGCGCGTGCACACTACAGGGCAGTGCGCGCATCCCTGGGAGTGCGCGCATAGCATGCCTGCACCTGTTTAGGCCTCAGGTGTGGGCCTTGCTGGGGGAGGCTCCCAGCCCACCTCTCGCCTGCCATTGGCTCTCGGGAAAGGAAGCCTCCTAGTTGCCTCGGTGACAGGGGGGCGGACTTACACCCCCCTCGGTGACAGGGGGGCGGACTTACACCCCCTGGCTATAAAAACCTGGCCAGATCCCTGGCTTGTTGCTTAGTTATTCCACCTTATGATGTGACCGACGAAGCTCCCTTTCCTGTTTGCCTTACTGCCTGTTTTCTGAACCCCCATCTGATCTTCTGCGTACTGACCTTGGATCGACGACCGCCTCTGACCCTTTGCTGCCCGTCTCGACCTGGATTAAACCTGACTACCCCTTTTGGATTGCCCCTCGGTACCTTGCCTTCGGACCCTTCAGGCTGCTTCCTGCCAGTGGGTTTCCTCCACGCTCCCATCCCGCAGGCACGTCTGATAGCGCCTGACACAGCTGGGGGCTCAGGAGAAGACCAAGTCCTCCCAGAACCAAACCTCATTAGAGCCTATCTCTATCCTGCCAGTGGCTCCAAGTATCTTCAACAAAAAGGTTTTTTTCCCATCAAAAAGAAAAAAGTTTGCCGATTTAGAATGAACACACACGCAACTAATCTCTACAAAGTAACTTTTATTTCCATCTTAATGTTCCCTTGATATTTTTGAGCAGTGCCAAGTGGATAGTTTAAATTACCATACAATATACAACCCTCTTTTCTGTGCGCTTTGCTTGCTGTCATTTGGTAAGGTTGCACATTATACGGAAAATAGTCATTTTTTTTTGTTAGAATTATCTTTAATAAGATGTTCCTTTTAGTATAATCAAGGCAGCGAGAAGCGATTTCTGTTTTTCATGAGTAAACAACTGAACTTCCCATTTATGAGGAGCGTAGTAGAAGCTTTTCTGTAGTAAATTAAAAGTCGGTTTTATGGCCGGAGCGATATGGCGGATGACATATGACTCATAATCATCTTCATTTCTCATGGGGGACTTATATAAAAAAAAAGCAGCTGGATCTCTACGGTTAATTTAAAGCTGAAGTTTAATCTGCTTATATTTTGCTGTCCCTGGTTCCTCCCAGCTCCCCCCATCAACACGCTGGTGAAAATGTGAAATCAAATCTTTACTAGGGATTCACCGATACTAGTATCGGTATGGGTGCCGATACTGCGTATTTGGGCCAGTACTTGTACTCACCCAAATGCTCCAATACCTTCCCCGATACTCGAGCTTCCATGCAATGCAGGCAGATCATGACTGATGGGATGGGCCGGTGTTCTGGTAGTTTTCTGGACCCGTTAGAGTTCTGGACTTCCGGGAGCATCCAGAAATTTCACAGCCAATTGTGCATGTGCAGGTGCAGAAAATTCACAGGCATGGTCCCGGAAACCTGATCCCTTTACACAATCCACATGCATTTTATTTACTTTATCTAGGTTTTATTTTTCATTCATGCTATATCTAATTACGTTGCCACACAGGCGTCTTGTCCGTGAATTATCTGCACGCACATGAGATACCCAATAAAGGCGCTTTGCCTGTAAACTATCATGACCCGATAGCACATGTGCAATGCAGGCAACATTCATTTTGCTCCCCATTCTCTAGAAATACACTATGTTACCAAAAGTATTGGGACGCCGGCCTATTCATGCACATGAACTTTAATGGCATCCCAGTCTTAGTCCGTAGGGTTCAATATTGAGTTGGCTCCGCCCTTTGCCGCTATAACAGCTACAACTCTTCTGGGAAGGCATCCACAAGGTTTAGGAGTGTGTCTATGGGAATGTTGGACCATTTGTGAGGTCGGTTACTGATGTTGGAGGAGAAGGCCGGGCTCGCAGTCTCCTCTCTAATTCATCCCAAAGGTGTTATATGGGGTTGAGGTCAGGACTCTGTGCAGGCCAGTCAAGTTCCTCCACCCCAAACTCCCCCATCCATGTCTTTATGGACCTTGCTTTGTGTACTGGTGCGCAGTCATGTTGGAACAGGAAGGGGCTGTGACGGACCCCCGTACTCAGGATGAGTATGTCCGCCGCTGTCGTCTTCCTTGCTGAGGAGATATTGGAACCTGAAGATCCTTAGCTCCCAGTTTCCCCAGTCACTAGCCAAGGCTCAGTGTAGGTGAAACAAACTCTGATTTATTGAGCAACTGCACAAATGACCCCGCTCGTGGCTTAGTTGCTGTTGTTCCCAGTTGCTTCCACTTTGTTATAATACCAGTAACAGGTGACCGTGGAATATTTAGTAGCAAGGAAATGTCACGGAACACCTGAATCCAATGATTTGGAGGGGTGTGCCAATACTTTTGGTAATATAGTGTATATACCCGACCAATTGGGTTCCATTTCACATCCTCATAAAAAAAATATGAAAATAAACTTTTCTTCTTATCGCACCACTCGATGTATTAATCCCAGCTGTATATCTTTGTGTTGCATCTGGCGCTTTCAAGACACGAACGGAGTCTTAGAATACCTTTTTGAATGGTTTTGTGTGTAATGAGAACAATTACTCTTATCTCAACGCCCCGCAATCTGGCGCATCGCTGCTTTGTGTTCATTAGAAGGTGTTTTCATCCCATCCGCGGCCCTCAGACCCCGCGATGCCTTTGTCGGGGGCCTCGTCCCGGGTTATCTCGCCGTGTATTTCTTTTATCTCCCGATGAATTTGATCAGACGGCCTCACCACGTCCTTTATGTTCCTCGTTATACTTTAATAAGGAACAAAGTGGAGCGGAGACGGCAGAATTGGGCGTTTATTAATTTATTGATTAGCGGTTTGATTTATAAATATGTTCTCCATACAAAACAAAAAAATGAATCCTCGATATGCACATGAAACCTCTCCGCCCAGAAATCCAGAAATCTCATCTGCAGGCTACGAGAGGTGAGCGAACGCCGGTATATGTTCGCTCACCTCCCTATCTACTGAGCCGACCTGTGACAGTCTCATTGTCACAGGTTGGCTAGAACTATGAGGTGAGGGAAAAGCACTCACCTCATAGTTCTCCTTTAAGGTTTTGGGTTCGAATGCCATTTCGTTATTTGAATTTCGGATCTTTCTGAATTTCGTTTTAGTTTTCTGATTGGCCAGAAAACAGTCACATGTCCGATTTAGTTTCATTTTGAACTAAATCTGGATGATCCGAAAGAACATTCAGATTCGTTTGCATTTGGCCTCATCGGAATTCGGACGTTCGGATGCATCCTAATGTCCGAATTCATGAAATTGCGTCCGAAGTTGCACTCGGAATGAAGTGTCCAAATGAGATACCACCTGAGGCAACCATCTCAGACTGCCTTATAATAGGGACGTCCGTGCATCAGAGACCCAGCTTCGGGGTGCTACCGGCCGCCTTTAAAGAAGGACCGGGGAACGATATCGGAATAATGATAACAGAACAATAAAGTGAATATTCTAGAAAAGCTGAAAGGAATATTCCAAGAGCGACAGGAGAGCGTAAACACATTTAAACCGACAGACGCATCCTGCAAAAAAAGATTATTTGCAGTCGGGTCCTACATGCGTGGTAAAAATCAGAGAGCCTTGATGCGCCGTCTTTTGCCTGGAGATTAACAATAAACATTCGGCGCTGGAAGAGCAGTTGAACCCCCCGCAGCAGATGAAATCCCCAGTTACTTGTTATTTTTCTCCAGGCTCAGAGACGGAGATGAAGCCGAGGCTTCGGAGGGCGATGTAGAGAGGAGGGAACATGACAAGAATGTTTAGTGACCTTGTTTGGAGGGAAGGAGAGGAAAACTTTGTCTTTCACTGTAAATGAAAGGACAGGGAGATAATGGCGAGGACCGGGGCGGCGAAATATCTGCAAGGCTTCGGGGCTGCGCCATTAATTTACTGAGGAATAGTCACTCACGAGAGAGAGATGGAAAAACAAAACAAGTGAAAATGTGAAATGCGGAAGGACTTAATGGAAACTCATCATTAAAATACAACCAGGGAGGACCGTTGATGATACCGTTTGTCCTCCAGGTATTGTTAAAGTCCACCAGTTCATCCCTCTACCTTGATTGGCAATCTGGATGTCCGGAAATGCCAGAAAGAGGTGTTCCTGGAGATCATCCCTCTGCAGGTTCTTTTCTATTTCTCACATATACAAGGTTCACTGTATCAAAAAGTAATTACTAAGAGATTCTGCACACCAATCAGATTTGAACATGCCCTGGAAACCTCAGTCTGACTGGTGATGCAGGTGATGAGAGAAAGAGGACCCATGCACACAGAAGACCTATCCACCTCACCCACAACACATCCACCCATCCACTCTGCAACCCATCTACCTCACTCATACCCTATCCACCCCTCCACACAGCAGCCCAATCCACCTCATCCACACCCCATCCACCCATCAACACATCAGAACCATCCACCTCACCCACACCTCATCCACCCCTCCACACAGCAGACCCATCCACCTCACCTACATCCCATCCACACAGCTGACTCAACCACTTCCCCCCCACCTTATCCACCTATCCACACAGCAGACCCATCCACCTCACCCACACCCCATCCACCCATCCCCACAGCAGACCCATCCATCTCACCCGTACTTCAGCCACCCATTCACACAGCAGACCCATCCACCTCACCCATACTGCATCCACCCATCCACACAGCAGACCCATCCACCTCACCCACACCCCATCCACCCATCCCCACAGCAGACCCATCCATCTCACTCGTACTTCAGCCACCCATTCACACAGCACTATTATTAGTATGAGTTTTATTCTGCATTGCTGGAATTTGTAGTCCTCCTTAGCCAGTGTCATTCTGCATTATTGTATAATGCACTGCTGAGATTTGTAGTACTCTATAGCTGGTGGTATTCTGCATTTCTGTATAATGTATTGCTGAGATTTGTAGTCTTCTATAGCTGATGGTATTATTCTGCATTGCTGTATAATGTATTGCTGAGATTTATAGTCCCTCTACAGATTGGAGTCAGTGGCAGAATTACCAGGGCCGCATCGGTCACAGCTGCAACCGCGCTCTGGCACTCCACCACTGTTCTAAAATCATTAGTCTGTACTGTTTTAAAAAAACAGTCACATGACACTTAAAAAAGTATCGGTAATTGGTATCGGTGAGTACTTGAGGAAAAGTATTGGTACTCACACTCAGTCTGAAAAATATGCATCCCTAACCTAGAAGCATTGCATGTTAATGAGAGGAAGCTGGGAGTGTCCCTGACCTTTCTGTGCGGACAGCCAGAGTTTCCTGCCACTTTGTAATTGCACAGAGAAGCTCCAAAGCCCAGCTACACAGACACATCTAAAGGATAGAAAATATATTTTTCGGAATGCTGTGTGAACGGGAACACATAACAAACATACAGTGTGTGTGTGTGTGTGAAAAAAAACAGGTCTGTAAAAGTAGAAATGCACTTTAAACCCTGGAAGCCATTGTGACGACATGGTCATCAGTTTATGGCATATATGTGTATTGGTGTTGGGTTATGTTTAAGTATGTTATACTGTGTAACCTGCTTATCAAAAGACTGTCTGCACCACCCCTCGTTAGCTCCCTTTGTACTCCAAGGAGCTTAGGACAATGACATTCTCCTGCATCTGGCCACACTCCTGCTATGGCTGTCTGGGCCTCTTTAGCAGCTGGACCCCTGCTGGGTTGTGCAATCATAATGTCTGGGGAGGGTAGGGTGGATGTGATGGGATTATATTCTGATCTGATCACTTTCTGTATAAAAGGTTGCACAGTTGCTCAATAAATCAGAGTTTGTTTCACCCTACACTCGGTCTCAAATAGTGGCTGGGGAAACTGAGAGCTAAAGATCACCGGTTGCAATATCTCCTGAGCAAGGAAGAATACAGCTGAGGACATACTCACTCTGAGTACTGGAGTCCATTACAGCCATGCGGTAGTATATGTTAAATAATATACATGCAAGGTTCTCCGTCTATCCAGGCCGATATCACATCCTGCCGCGTCCTATTTTTAGACGTTCCTCTGACTCCGCTGAGTAAAAAGTTTGGCCAGTAGTGGAGTCCTGTAGACGGGGATAAAGTCATTACGATAAAGGACTTTGGTCCGGGGAGTTACGGGAGAGGATAAAAATAAATGAAAGTACAATGGCGCAATGATCAGGCCTTTATCGCAGCAGGAGACTCGAATTCCACTCATTCTAACCATAGCCGCCGCTCGCCATTTCATTAAAA
>NW_017306274.1:746460-749090 GCF_000935625.1 Nanorana parkeri
GATGTCGAGATCCGCCCAGCTGCGTGAGTGACAGCTGGCTCTGCCTATCTAGAGGCAGAGCCAGCTGTACCCGCCCCCTCCCCCGTCCGTTCCGCCAGTCAGTGCTGGCAGATCGGAGCGGGGAGGGGGGAATCCAGCCCCTCCCCTGTCACGGCAGAGAGCCGTGACAGCATCGAGAGGTGAGCGAACGCCGGTATATGTTCGCTCACCTCCCTATCTACTGAGCCGACCTGTGACAGTCTCATTGTCACAGGTTGGCTAGAACTATGAGGTGAGGGAAAAGCACTCACCTCATAGTTCTCCTTTAAGGTTTTGGGTTCGAATGCCATTTCGTTATTTGAATTTCGGATCTTTCTGAATTTCGTTTTAGTTTTCTGATTGGCCAGAAAACAGTCACATGTCCGATTTAGTTTCATTTTGAACTAAATCTGGATGATCCGAAAGAACATTCAGATTCGTTTGCATTTGGCCTCATCGGAATTCGGACGTTCGGATGCATCCTAATGTCCGAATTCATGAAATTGCGTCCGAAGTTGCACTCGGAATGAAGTGTCCAAATGAGATACCACCTGAGGCAACCATCTCAGACTGCCTTATAATAGGGACGTCCGTGCATCAGAGACCCAGCTTCGGGGTGCTACCGGCCGCCTTTAAAGAAGGACCGGGGAACGATATCGGAATAATGATAACAGAACAATAAAGTGAATATTCTAGAAAAGCTGAAAGGAATATTCCAAGAGCGACAGGAGAGCGTAAACACATTTAAACCGACAGACGCATCCTGCAAAAAAAGATTATTTGCAGTCGGGTCCTACATGCGTGGTAAAAATCAGAGAGCCTTGATGCGCCGTCTTTTGCCTGGAGATTAACAATAAACATTCGGCGCTGGAAGAGCAGTTGAACCCCCCGCAGCAGATGAAATCCCCAGTTACTTGTTATTTTTCTCCAGGCTCAGAGACGGAGATGAAGCCGAGGCTTCGGAGGGCGATGTAGAGAGGAGGGAACATGACAAGAATGTTTAGTGACCTTGTTTGGAGGGAAGGAGAGGAAAACTTTGTCTTTCACTGTAAATGAAAGGACAGGGAGATAATGGCGAGGACCGGGGCGGCGAAATATCTGCAAGGCTTCGGGGCTGCGCCATTAATTTACTGAGGAATAGTCACTCACGAGAGAGAGATGGAAAAACAAAACAAGTGAAAATGTGAAATGCGGAAGGACTTAATGGAAACTCATCATTAAAATACAACCAGGGAGGACCGTTGATGATACCGTTTGTCCTCCAGGTATTGTTAAAGTCCACCAGTTCATCCCTCTACCTTGATTGGCAATCTGGATGTCCGGAAATGCCAGAAAGAGGTGTTCCTGGAGATCATCCCTCTGCAGGTTCTTTTCTATTTCTCACATATACAAGGTTCACTGTATCAAAAAGTAATTACTAAGAGATTCTGCACACCAATCAGATTTGAACATGCCCTGGAAACCTCAGTCTGACTGGTGATGCAGGTGATGAGAGAAAGAGGACCCATGCACACAGAAGACCTATCCACCTCACCCACAACACATCCACCCATCCACTCTGCAACCCATCTACCTCACTCATACCCTATCCACCCCTCCACACAGCAGCCCAATCCACCTCATCCACACCCCATCCACCCATCAACACATCAGAACCATCCACCTCACCCACACCTCATCCACCCCTCCACACAGCAGACCCATCCACCTCACCTACATCCCATCCACACAGCTGACTCAACCACTTCCCCCCCACCTTATCCACCTATCCACACAGCAGACCCATCCACCTCACCCACACCCCATCCACCCATCCACACAGCAGACCCATCCATCTCACCCGTACTTCAGCCACCCATTCACACAGCAGACCCATCCACCTCACCCATACTGCATCCACCCATCCACACAGCAGACCCATCCACCTCACCCACACCCCATCCACCCATCCCCACAGCAGACCCATCCATCTCACTCGTACTTCAGCCACCCATTCACACAGCACTATTATTAGTATGAGTTTTATTCTGCATTGCTGGAATTTGTAGTCCTCCTTAGCCAGTGTCATTCTGCATTATTGTATAATGCACTGCTGAGATTTGTAGTACTCTATAGCTGGTGGTATTCTGCATTTCTGTATAATGTATTGCTGAGATTTGTAGTCTTCTATAGCTGATGGTATTATTCTGCATTGCTGTATAATGTATTGCTGAGATTTATAGTCCCTCTACAGATTGGAGTCAGTGGCAGAATTACCAGGGCCGCATCGGTCACAGCTGCAACCCCGCTCTGGCACTCCACCACTGTTCTAAAATCATTAGTCTGTACTGTTTTAAAAAAACAGTCACATGACACTTAAAAAAGTATCGGTAATTGGTATCGGTGAGTACTTGAGGAAAAGTATTGGTACTCACACTCAGTCTGAAAAATATGCATCCCTAACCTAGAAGCATTGCATGTTAATGAGAGGAAGCTGGGAGTGTCCCTGACCTTTCTGTGCGGACAGCCAGAGTTTCCTGCCACTTTGTAATTGCACAGAGAAGCTCCAAAGCCCAGCTACACAGACACATCTAAAGGATCGAACATATCTTTTTCGGACTGCTGTGTGAACG
>NW_017306274.1:749135-753060 GCF_000935625.1 Nanorana parkeri
CAGGTCTGTAAAAGTAGAAATGCACTTTAAACCCTGGAAGCCATTGTGACGACATGGTCATCAGTTTATGGCATATATGTGTATTGGTGTTGGGTTATGTTTAAGTATGTTATACTGTGTAACCTGCTTATCAAAAGACTGTCTGCACCACCCCTCGTTAGCTCCCTTTGTACTCCAAGGAGCTTAGGACAATGACATTCTCCTGCATCTGGCCACACTCCTGCTATGGCTGTCTGGGCCTCTTTAGCAGCTGGACCCCTGCTGGGTTGTGCAATCATAATGTCTGGGGAGGGTAGGGTGGATGTGATGGGATTATATTCTGATCTGATCACTTTCTGTATAAAAGGTTGCACAGTTGCTCAATAAATCAGAGTTTGTTTCACCCTACACTCGGTCTCAAATAGTGGCTGGGGAAACTGAGAGCTAAAGATCACCGGTTGCAATATCTCCTGAGCAAGGAAGAATACAGCTGAGGACATACTCACTCTGAGTACTGGAGTCCATTACAGCCATGCGGTAGTATATGTTAAATAATATACATGCAAGGTTCTCCGTCTATCCAGGCCGATATCACATCCTGCCGCGTCCTATTTTTAGACGTTCCTCTGACTCCGCTGAGTAAAAAGTTTGGCCAGTAGTGGAGTCCTGTAGACGGGGATAAAGTCATTACGATAAAGGACTTTGGTCCGGGGAGTTACGGGAGAGGATAAAAATAAATGAAAGTACAATGGCGCAATGATCAGGCCTTTATCGCAGCAGGAGACTCGAATTCCACTCATTCTAACCATAGCCGCCGCTCGCCATTTCATTAAAATCTAGTGTTATTAAGCCGGCCACTTACATCTCTCGACTGCGAGACTCACAGCGTAGCCGCTACGGTGCTGGGGCTTAAAATACAGGCTTCTGCCATACATTATTATTATTGCCTCCGTCCAAATGTCAGCTTAATTGCATTGTTGATGCTTGTTATTATTCACAGAGGGATCGGGGTAATGTACAATATCCTTCTGGAGGGTCTCAAATGTAGCAACAAGGCTAGAGAATTTTCATACTGGTTACAAGTATCGGGTATGGGGAACTTATTTCATCCTTGCATCCATAAACGTCACCTTCAAGGGCCCCGAGTTATTGAATAGGGCTAAAAAAAAAAAAGTGTATTTTTGGAAAAATTATAAAATGGTTTTGGAAACAATTAAAAAAAGATACTAATCTTTATCTTTTTGGTTTAATTTTTGAGCGACGGCGTTCAGAAAGGACTGGACTATGTGAACACGTTTCCAATGAGTAAGCAGGTTTAGTCTGAAAGCTTAAAGCATGACTAAACCAGAAATGTTCCTTTCCCCTTGTAGATTGCCCTGGAGTGTAAATGGTCTAATAAGACCGCCATAGGAAGTTCACAGTAAAGACACATCTTGAATTGTATTGTAATGTCTTCCCTATATTGTAAAGCGCTATGCAAACTGTTGACGCTATATAAATCCTGTATAATAATAATAATAATAATTAAAATCTTAAAGTCATTATTATCCTCTTATCCTGTACTGGTCATCTTAGTCCATACTGGTCATCTTAGTCTATACTAGTCCTCTAAACCCGTACTGCTCATCTTAGTCTATACTAGTCCTCTAAACCCGTACTGCTCATCTTAGTCTATACTAGTCCTCTAAACCCGTACTGGTCATCTTAGTCTATACTGGTCCTCTAAACCCGTACTGGCCATTTTAGTCTATTCTAGTCCTCTTATCCTGTACTGGTCATCTTAGTCTATACTAGTCCTCTTATCCTGTACTGGTCATCTTAGTCTATACTAGTCCTCTAAACCCGTACTGCTCATCTTAGTCTATACTAGTCCTCTAAACCCGTACTGCTCATCTTAGTCTATACTAGTCCTCTAAACCCGTACTGGTTATCTTAGTCTATACTAGTCCTCTAAACCCGTACTGGCCATTTTAGTCTATTCTAGTCCTCTTATCCTGTACTGGTCCTCTTATCCTGTACTGGTCATCTTAGTCCATACTGGTCAACTTAGTCTATACTAGTCCTCTTATCCTGTACTGGTCATCTTAGTCCACACTGGTCATCTTAGTCTATACTAGTCCTCTAAACCCGTACTGCTCATCTTATTCTATACTAGTCCTCTAAACCCGTACTGCTCATCTAAGTCTATACTGGTTGTCTTAGTCTGTACTAGTGCTCTTAGTCCATTCAGGTCATTTTAGGTCGTACTGGTCTTTAGAATTGGATATTTGGAAATGCGGACGAAATTTTGAAAAAAAAAGATGGATTTGTTCAAAGTTAGATGCACTCGAATGTCCGAATGTAAAGAAATTAATCAGAATTTCAATTCGTAATGAAATGAAACTTCCATATTCTAATACATTCCCTAATTTATGCAGTTTGAAGTCCCTACATGCAATCCGCTCACTTGGCTCCACTTCGGAAGTTCCACACTTCGGACGCTTTGCAGAACTGTTTCACCTTTTCAAGATCGCTCCTAAAATTGACCTCAGTTTAAACAAAGGCCGGCGACAAAATGTCGCCACACACCGCTGCCTCCGCTAACAGGTATTTAAATGTGTTCTTCCGACACCGGCGCGCGGCAACCTTCAAAAATGTTATCTCCTCCGTCCTTTCACACCACGCCGTCCTAATGGGATAATAAAAAGTTTAATTAGCAAATACCCCAAACAGTCGTAAGGTGCGAGCCGTTTTATCGCTCTCAATTATCTTTTGTATGGGGCGCATTATCTCGCGTGCGCGCGTGGCGGTAAAAAAAAAACCTGACAATCAGCCGATATGCATTCAAGATGCGATCCTGCAGACTATCATCTGGCTGGGTAATTATTCTTAGCTAAACTGACACATTTGCTGGTCTAAAAACAGATGGGCAAGAGCATTTATCTGCTGAATCGCAATCCAAACCTGACTGCGGAACTACTACTCAAGCGAGAGCCACTTATTATCGCCCCCAAGTGGCTCTCGCGAGCCAACTCATTGGGCATTCAGCAACTTATTGGGCAACCCATTTGGCAAGTTTAATCTGCATATATTTGCCTTTCCTGATTCTTCCCCTCCCCCTCTCATCAACATGCTAATTAATTCTAAAAAAAACCAAAACTTTGTTTTCATTACAGATTGTATTTTAGACCCAATGACATCATCACTGGGGCTCTATGCCTCTCCATGCAGTGCTGGTGGGAGGGACAGGCAAAGGTGCTGTATATACCTTCAGCTCTGATGCAAGCAGTGGGCCGGCTCTTGGGAGGAGTTTTGCAAAAATTCCAAATGCCTTGATAGGTGGATATCAATCTGGAGGAGATGAGACTGTATGCATGCAGACTGCACTAGGTAACACCCACATGTGATGCTGAAGTCCATTATTGGAAAAAAAATAAATCTATGGAATAAAGGAGGCGGGGCCAGAGACAGTCAGCCTGGGGATTAAAGCTTAGATGATGCTGGTTGTCCTCCAGCAAGGAAATGAGGCGGGCTCTTTCTGACTTGAGAAGCTCAGAATGCCATCACATGTGGGTGTCACCCAGGATATTCTTCCTAGGAACGCCCACTCCTGCAGCCGACAACCAACCATTAAGACATTTAGAAATTTGCATAACTCCTCCCAAGAGCCAGCCCACTACATATTCAGCCTTCCTAGGAACACACACTCTGCCAGCCAACACCCAACCATTAAGGCATTTTGAAATTTGCATAACTCCTCCCAAGAGCCAGCCCAGTGCATGCCTGCATGGACATTCAGCCTTCCTAGGAACACCTGCTCCTTCAGACTGACACCCAACCATCAAGGCATTGTGAAATTTGCATAACTCCTCCCAAGAGGCAACCCACTGCTTGCATCTGTAGGTGAGAACTCTTCAGAGGAGTACTGTGATATCTTTAGGAAGCTATGCAGTGGCGACTCTAGGAA
>NW_017306274.1:754118-764044 GCF_000935625.1 Nanorana parkeri
ATTGGGGGTGGGGGGCCTAATAATTTTCACTGAAACATACAACTGAAAAAACAGAACATTATATGAATTGGACTCTGAACTTAGTAACGCTCTGGGCTTAGTAACACATTGGACTCTGAACCCACCTGAGATCCTGCAGAGCCCACTTGAGACTCCACACATACATGAGACCCCACACATACCTGAGACATAGCCCACCTGAGAGTGACCCTGCAGGGCACAGCGTAGATCCTGCACAGCCCATCTGAGGCCCTCTGTGGTGGGCTCTGCAGGGTCTGAGATGGGCTGGTCGTCGGGGTCCCTTTCCCTGCACATACTCCTTACCTGCCGCTGCTGGGGCCCAGCCTCTCTCGCCGCCAGACTGGCGCTGCTGGGGCCTGGGCCTCTTCCGCGCCGGACCGCGCCTCCTCAACTGTTAGCGGGATGGGGCGCATGAGGGGGTTATTCCTTAGCGACCCCAATGAAGCTATGTCATGATCTGCTTGCATTGCATATGAAATGCACAGGGACCTAGTGATGATAGCACTGGGTCTACAATAGGGTATGTCATGGAAATGGAAAGGTTTTATTTAGAAATATCATTAGCATGTTAATGAAGGGGGAGGGGAGGAACCAGGGAAAGTATAAGGGCTTTAAACTTCAGCTCATATGTGAGAACATGCATTTATTTTATTGTTTCATTGTATTGGTTACAACGGTAACTATTTTCTTTATATAAAAGAAATGTTAACAACTTCCCATCTTGCCGCGTGGTGGTTTTTGTTACAGAAGCAGCCAAGATTCTGAAGTTCTGACACCTGGCCCCTTTGTAGTCCGGACTCTCGGCGGGGAGCCGCATAAATGCTGGAAAGGAAGACCGTGCCCGGAAGAGCCTGCCCCCCGGCACCGGAGCCCCACTACAAGAACCCAGGAGACTCCTGTTATGACTTTTTTGCCTTGTTTTCCGCCGGTGCCCTTTCATGGCGGCGCCCGGGTTGCAGGTGAATCTTTTTAGCTGTGAATCGGCCCATTCAAAAGATGCGTCTGGAGAGGTACAAAAGCGAAAAGGTGAAAAGGCAATTTTTTTTTTTTTGATGGTGTTTAGAAGAACATGAAAGCAGCGAGAGATAAAATTAATATTTGAAAGGAAAAATGTCTTAATATAAATCGTGGCGCTTTTTTTTTTTTCCAGTGAATCTTTTTGGTTTTCTTTGCATGACGGGGAAAAGAAGAAATCGATACGCATTCAAAAGGCTGCATTGGATGTTTGATCGGACAGATGTGTAATTTGACAGCTATTCTACGTGCCGCTGCTGCTATTGATCTGCAAGGAGGAGCTGGTGAAGGAGATCCACAGACATGTTCAGAAAATCATTCAAAGGACAATCATAGAACACAAAGTGCAGGGTAACTCCATACAACCAATCAGATACCAGAGGGCAATCATGGAACACAAAGTGCAGGGTAACTCCATACAGCCAATCAGAGGCCAGAGGGAGATCATGGAACACAAAGTGCAGGGTAACACCATACAACCAATCAGAAGCCAAAGGGCAATCATGGAACACAAAGTGCAGGGTAACTCCACACAACCAATCAGAAGCCAGGCGGCAATTATGGAACACAAAGTGCAGGGTAACTCCACACAACCAATCAGAAGCCAGAGGGCAATCATGGAACGCAAAGTGCAAGGTACCTCCATACAACCAACCAGAAGGCAATCATGGAACACAAAATGCAAGGTAGCTTCATACAACCAATCAGAATCCTGAAGGCAATCATGGAACACAAAGTGCACGGTAATCACAATCGAGTCGGCCAAACAACATGGAGTCGGCTTCCCGGGCAATCAGAAAGCCGGGTGGCGGGTAATAACATGCCTCCTGGCTTCCTGATTGCCTGGGAAGCCGGCTCCATACCAGCAGAAGCACCGGTATCGGTACTCAGTAACGATGAGTACCGGAAGCAAAATATCGGTACTCGTACTCGATACCGAAAAAACGTTATGGGTGCATCCCTACTACAAACCAAGGAGACAATGTAGATCATCTGCAATGTAGAAGCTGCCTGTGTCCTAGTCAGATCACCTTGATTAAACCTTTCACATCATAATTAGCTAGCCTTACCAATAGGATAAACCATGCGGATGCAGCAGTTTCTTTCGACTTCTGGGGGCGGTCCATGACAGCCTGAGTCCAGAGGAAGTGGTTTGAATAATGTTGGCCATCAGACCGGGGACACCTAGTGGGGAAAAAAGGAAGTGCTCTGAATGATGCTGGCCATCGGACTGAGGACACCTAGTGGGGAAAAAAGGAAGTGCTCTGAATGATGCTGGCCATCGGACTGAGGACACCTAGTGGGGAAAAAAGGAAGTGCTCTGAATGATGCTGGCCATCGGACTGAGGACACCTAGTGGTGAAAAAGAGCAAGTGGTTTGAATGACACTGGTCATCAGACTGAGGACACCTAGTGGTGAAAAAGAGGAAGTGGTTTGAATGGCACCGGCCATCGGACTGAGGACACCTAGTGGTGAAAAAGAGGAAGTGGTTTGAATGACACTGCTCATCAGACTGAGGACACCTAGTGGTGAAAAAGAGGAAGTGGTTTGAATGACACTGGTCATCAGACTGAGGACACCTAGTGGTGAAAAAGAACTACTGCAGAGGACACTTTTGTAATGAAGGTGAGTATTGCAGTAAAAGTTTTTTTCTGTAAGATTTAATCTTGTTATTTTTAGCTTTTTTATTTTTTTTTGCTTTAGGAACATGCTTCTTCTTATGGGCCTGGAGTTATTTAAAGCGAACGCTGTATCTATTTTTATGATATACATTTGACGCTTGTATTGGGTATGTAGCGTGTCAGGGACTTCCAAAAAGTTCAATGTGCTGAAGTGTCCCCGGAAATCAATTTAACATTTCAGCAGCCACGCTTTTCACGATCGCTCTCGCTCTCCCAGGGCATCCTTCCACTAGTTCCCTCGATACATAATCCTTCAAACCCCTCGAAATGTTTTCCTCCCCTGTACTCGGAGCCGCGTCTCGGCTCTCCATAAAACACTACAGAAGGAGGCTCTTTATTTTACTTCTGTGTGCATCAAAACCCGCCGTTCTTTCTTGTATCAATAAATGTCCGCGAATACGACGCGTCGGACTGGCGGATTCCGGCCCTGATTAACATTCACCCTGTATATTGGGATGTGATTTAGTGGTTTGTTTTGCTCTTAAGTTGGGGTAGTATATTATGTTTTATGACGTTGGGTTTGATTTCGGTGAGAGACGGGCAGACAGAGGAAGGAACCGTAAAGAGAATAGGATGTGAATTACAGCGGAAAATGATCTCCGAGGGGACGATGAAAGTGTATTAGAAGGCCGTTCTATGAAAATATATCCGGAAAAGCTTCCAGCGCAGTATAAAGTTCTATTCATTTATATCTTAAGGGGACACAAACCTGCTTTGTGTCACATAAAGGGCCCCGATGCATTAAGGAACCAGTCTTTTTGGATCTGCTCCTCCAGGGATCCGGTGAATTCAAAGCTGTGTGTTAAATCAACTGGTGAAAGGACCGTCTTACCAATACGAATGGTTCCAAAATTCATATTACCTCACCGATTTAGGCAAGTCAGCAATAAATGCTTATAAGCAAATATTCTTATTATAGGGTATTCCCCTCAATGTGCAACCAGGGGGCCGAGGGCCGCATGCTGCTCATTGGTACTTATGCTGTGGCCCTGGGGCCCCAGCAACCGATAGTGGGAGTATTGAGTTGTAAAGGGAGCTGCAATGACAGCAATCTCTAGCAGTGCCATAGCATATGTCCCAATCCCTAATGGTCTCCTGCAGCAGATATCCATATATCTTTAATCGTACCTGAAGCATGAGGCTCTTTGGTACATATTCTACCCCCTGGGGCACCAGCAGTCAATAGTGAGAGCATTGATTCGTAAAAGGGGCCATAATGACAACAATCTCTATCAATCGCATAACACATGCACCAGTTTCCAACATTCTTCTGCATCATATATTTCATCTTTAACCACACCTGAAGCATGCGGCCCCCAGGCCCCAGCAGGCAATAGTGGGAGCATTGATTTGCAAAGGGGCTGAAGTGACAGTGATGTCTAGCAGTCTGCTTTTAGACACACAGTGTTCTTAGAGACTGCTGTTAGACTCATTGAAGAGACTGCTGTTAGAGTTACTGCTCTTAGAGAGACTGCTGTTGCATGCACTGTCATTGGAGAGGCTGCAGTTGGATGAACTGTCATTAGAGAGGCTGCTGTTGCATACACTGTCATTGGAGATGCTGCAGTTGGATGCACTATCATTAGAGAGATTGCAGTTGGATGCATTGTCATTAGAGAGGCTGCTGTTGCATACACTGTCATTGGAGATGCTGCAGTTGGATGCACTATCATTAGAGAGATTGCAGTTGGATGCATTGTCATTAGAGAGGCTGCTGTTGCATACACTGTCTTCGGAGATGCTAGTTGCATACACTGTCATTGGAGAGACTACTGTTGGATGTGCTGTCATTGGAGAGACTGCTGTTGCATACACTGTCATTGGAGATGCTGCAGTTGGATGCACTATCATTAGAGAGATTGCAGTTGGATGCATTGTCACTGGAGAGACTACTGTTGTGTGCACTGTCATTAAAGGAGAACTATGGGATTAAGGCTTTCCCCCATAGTTCTCCTTAGGGTAACGGGAGGACACAAACTAGCGTCCTCCCGTCACCCTAGGCTCAGTATACCGCAAGCTGCAGCTTGCGGTATACTGAGACGCCGCAGTATACCGCGAGCTGCTGCTCGCGATATACTGAGACGCCGCAGCTGAAGCGGATCCCGACAATTATGTCTGGATCCGCCCCCGGCTGTGTGACTGACAGCTGACTCTGCCTATCTAGAGGCAAAGCCATCTGTACCCGCCCCCTCCCCCGTCCGATCCGCCAGTCAGCGCTGGCGGATCAGAGCGGGGAGGGGGAATCCAGCCCCTCCCCTGTCACGGCAGAGAGCCGTGACAGGATCGAGAGGTGAGCGAACGCTGGTTCTCCTTTAAAGAGACTTCTGTTAGACTCGTTACCATTAGAATGATTATTATTGGATGCACTGCCATTAGTGACTGCTATTTGACACATGCTGCTATTAAAGGAGATCTATGAGGTGAGTGCTTTTCACTCACCTCATAGTTCTAGCCGACCTGTGACAATGAGACTGTCACAGGTCGGCTCAGTAGATCGGGAGGTGAGCGAACACATGCCGGCGTTCGCTCACTTCTCTATCCTTTAACGGCTCTCTGCCGTGACAGCGGAGGGGCTGGATTCCCCCCTCCCCACTCCCATCTGCCAGCGCTGACTGGCGGAACGGATCGGGAGGGGGCGGGTACAGCTGGCTCTGCCTCTGGGTAGGCAGAGCCAGCTGTCAGTCACGCAGCTGGGCGGATCCAGACATAATTGTCAGGAGCCGCTTCAGCTGCGGTGTCTCAGTATACACAGCTACAGCTCGTGGTATACTGAGCCTAGGGTGACGGGAGGACGCTAGTTTGTGTCCTCCCGTTACCCTAAGGAGAACTATGGGGAAAAGCCCTGACCCCATAGTTCTCCTTTAAAGAGACTGCTATTATACTCTCTCCCCTTCGAGAGACTGCTGTTAGAGGCACTGCTATAAGAGAAAGCTGTTAGACACACTATGGTCATAGACAGGCTGCTCTTAGGAAAGCTTCCCTTCAGACACACTGATACGATAGTCACAGTGCAATTACCAAGCTCTCTGCTCGACGCGCGGCCCTTAGAGAGACTGCTGTTAGACACGCGGCCATTAGGTAGACGGTGCCTGATGCATTGCCATTACAAACACACCTGTTAGACACAGTAACAGGGAAACGGCCATTACTGATCCATCTGGATTGGCATGCGCTACCAGCACAGTGCAATAAAAAAAAGATTAAAGCCTGATAATACGGGAAGCCTCACTGAGCCCCTTAACTTTGTGGAACCCATTCACCGTACACAGGGGTGGGACTGAAACAATGAGGAGGTACAAACAAATGTGCTGATTGGCTCAACAGCACCAAAGGACATGGCGTCAGCTATTATGTCTATCCTGTACCATTTTAGATTGTAAGCTTCTTGGGACAAGGTTCTCCAAGCTGGAAGATCTTCATGCTGGAAAGTTGGCCAGACGAGTAGGTATGAATTTTAATTTGGACCAGTCATCAAATATGTTTTTCATGTTGAAGACCAGTCACCCTGCACAAGAAGAGAGAGCAGTAGTGACTGGTCTTTATTACAGGAGGCTCTTCCAACTACAGGCTGCATGCAGAGAACTACAGGAGGGGGAGGAGACCAGACCAGTCACCCTGCACAAGAAGAGAGAGCAGCAGTGACTGGTCTATTACAGGAGGCTCCTACTACTACAGGCTACCTGCAGGAAACTACAGGAGGGGGGCGGAGACAAGACCAGTCACCCTGCACAAGAAGAGAGAGCAGCAGTGAGCGGTCTTTATTACAGGAAGCTCCTTCTAGTACAGGCTGCATGCAGAAAACTACGGGAGGGGGAGGAGGGAGGAGAGCAGCAGTGAGTGGTCTTTATTACAGGGAGCTCCCAAGTTTCATACGGGATTACTCCACAGATCTGGAAGAAATACACAAAGCACACAAAGGGGATAATTTATTACTCTTTCACATAGCACTACCGCCAGTAGATGGCACTGAAGAGCATAGAAAATTCCAATGCTCCTCAGCGCCATCTAGTGGCAGTAGGGAAGAGTCATACATCAGTCCCCGAGGCTCCGGTAAGAATACACATGGCTCTTGTATTTGGACAATATTTGCTTATCCTGGAATTCAGCTTTAAAAACTCTGATTGAAGCAAAACGCTCGATTTTTTTTTCTACCCGAGCTAACAGCAGCACCAGGGGTCGTGCTACGCTGCAGTAAGCTGCGGCACATGCTCGCAAAACACTTTTTCTTACTTTGCTGAGGGCCCACTGTGACCGGGATGAGCAGCTGTTCCATTATGAGAGAGGCGCGACGAACAGCACTCTCCTCTCGGTGATCACTAAGCCAGACGTGAATAAGCATATTCTATTAGCGCCGGGCTCGCATAACTTGCCGCGGCTGCCCATAATCTGTGCATGTCGGGTTTATTCATGAAGATCTGCAGGGAGCTGATCGCCAAAAATAACATCTGAAATTGGACTTATATTTGACAAAAAAAAAAAAAAATGTTCAACTGGAGGCTTGCTGAGTGAACCGGGACTCCAGCCAAACATCTAAATACACAGCTGACATAGCTATGGGTGAACCAGGAAAATAAAATCTTAATCTGTTTGGTCGCTCCATTGATTGATCAACCCCTGCAACACTACACAGTCATGGGTGACACCTCTGTTTAGAGTCTTCAGCTTCTTGTGTCACTTCCCCACCCCTTCCTGCCCATTGTATCACCATTGAGCATCCTCAAAGCGGTGAGGCTTTCCTTGTGCTTGACTCCACCCATTTATCTACCTCCACTCCGCCCCACCAGTGCCGGAAACAATGATGCAGTAGAATGTAACAGAATTTAACTATTAATGAGCATCCTCACCATAAGAGATGACACCTCTATTAAGAGTCTACAACTTCTTGTGTCAATTCCCCAAATCCTTCCTGCTCATTGGATTATTAATGAGCATCCTCACCATAACAGGTGTCACCTCTATTAAGAGTCTGCAGCTTCCAGTGTCATGTTCCTGCCCCCTTTTTGCTCATTGCATGATCAATGAGCATACTCAAAGTGGAAATGCTTTCCTTGGCCTTGACCCACCAATGAGCTGACCTCAACTCTGCCCCCGGTGCCTGAAATGCATTACAATGATGTAGTAGAATGTAACAGAATTGAACTATTAATGAGCATCCTCACCATAAGAGGTGACACCTCCTATTAAGAGTCTAAAACTTCTTGTGTCAATACCCAACTCCTTCCTGCTCATTGGACTTTAATGAGCATCCTCACTGCAGGAAGTCACACCTCTATTTAGAGTTTGCAGTTTCCTGTGTCACTTCCCCGCCCCCTTTCTGCTCATTGCATGATCAATTAGCATAGTCAAAGTGGAAAGGCTTTCCTTGTCCTTGACCCGCCCATGAGCTGACCTCAACTCTGCCCCCGGTGCCTGAAACACATTACAATGATGCAGTAGAATGTAACAGAATTGGACTATTAATGAGCATCCTCACTGCAGGAAGTCACACCTCTATTTAGAGTTTGGAGCTTCCTGTGTCACTTCCCCGCCCTCTTTCTGCTTATTGAAAAATCAACAATCATCCTCCAAGTGGTGAGGCTTTCCTTGTGCAAGACCTACCCATGAGTTGACCTCAACTCTGCCCCCAGTGCCTGAAACGCATGATGCAATAGAATGTAATAGAATTGAAGTATTAGAATATTTAATAGAATTATTAATGAGCATCCTCACCATAGGAGGTGAAACATCTATTTAGAGCCTGCAGCTTCTTGTGTCACTTCCCCACCCCCCTCCTGCTCATTCCACTATTCATGAGCATCCTCACCATACAAGGTGACAACTCTGTTTAGAGTCTGCAGCGTCTTTCTGCTCATTGGATGATCCTCAAGATGGTAACGCTTTCCTTGTGCTTGAACCACCCATGAGTAGACCTCAACTCTCCCCCCAGTGCCTGAAACGCATTAGAGTGATGCAGTAGAATGTAACACAATTGGATTGTCAATGAGCATCATCCTTGTAAGAGGTGACACCTCTGTTTAGAGTCTTCAGCGTCTTGTGTCACTTCTCCACCCTTTCTGCTTATTGGACGATCAAAAGGCATCCTCCAAGTGGTTAGGTTTTCCTTGTGCTTGACCCACCTATGAGCTGACCTTAACTCTGCCCCCAGTGCCTAAAACACAATACAATGATGCAGTAAAATGTAAAAGAAGTGAATTAGCTTGCAGTGCTGGTATTCTCATTCCTAGTCTGAAATTGGAAGGCAGGGGATTATGGGAAGTTAAAATCCAACACTGAGCAATTAAAAAATAATTGTACGCCAGTGGAGATTTCAACCAAAAAAGTCGCAAAGCTCACCTCCCATCCAGTGCTGCCTCCTGCAGTTATTACTTTCTGCCACTAGATGTCCTCAGTCTTCAAGGACAAATAATGCCAACGGGGTTATTTATAAATCGTCCACCCGGACATACGCTGGCAGAACGCCGTTTGCATGGAATTCTCGCCACTAGATGGAGCTGAGGAGCATAGGAAATTCATGTGTCCCTCAGATCCATCTAGTGGCAAAAATGCTGTGCGAGCGGCATTCGGCCGGCATATCTCTGGGCAGATGGTTTCTTCACTAGAAATAAATAAATTATCCTACTAGTCCAGTGGGTAGGCAACCTTGGCACTCCAGCTGTGCTGATATTACAAATCCCATCCCAATTTATGGGAGTCATACATGTGGCTGTCAAAGTCTTGCAATGCCTCAGGGGACTTGTAGTTCCACAGCAGCTGGAGGGCTGAGGCTGCCCACCCCTGTGCTACATGAGTACAGCAGAGTCAATCCCAGTGTCATGGTTCTCTCCAGGGGCGTCCCGAGGCCGGGTGTCACCCCGCCGTGTCATCATCGCACATGCACGGCCATATGAGTGACACCAGCTGCCGGCCATCTTGGTGATGGACGCTGGCAGAGAGAGGCGGGGACGTTCATCCAGGGGGATGAAGTATGCTGCCGGGTCCCCTCCTCTCTCCTGACACTGTCGGGCTCTCGGTCCATGACCGAGTGCCCGACTTTTTAGAGGGGGTGACACCAAAATGACTGTCAGTGATTTTGGTGTAATCCCTGTAATGGTTTCACCTCAGTGCGGGCCGCACGCCCCGCATCCCCCTTGTGACACCACTGGTTCTCTCAGTTACAGGCTTTTTATGCCTTTCTTATCTTATATGAGCCTTGTCATTGCTCCCTGTCA
>NW_017306274.1:764076-769843 GCF_000935625.1 Nanorana parkeri
CTCTCATACTCTCGCTCTCGCTGTGTTCCCTTTGCTGCTGCAGCCACTGCTGTGTTGAATGAGTCACTGATAGCCTCCCTATTGCTTCACACTCACTCGAAAAAATCGTAGACCTGATTGCAGCCGGATTCAAAGACCTGGACAGGTGGCGAAAGGAAATGAGACCGCAGCCGTACTTACGTCTGGATCCTTTATGCAAAAACCGAAAAGGAACAACTGAACCGGTGGCAGGAAAATCACAGTTCCAGTGCCGGCCAATGAAGGTCACAGTCTAATTGTGCCGTCTACTCAAACCTTTGGTGACCGAAAGTCGATGAAGCCTAGACGCCCAGATCAGATTTAGCAGAATCAGTATAACAAGTTTCATATAATAGTATACGAACAGACCGCACTATCCAGATAATTCCAATACTGCAGAGATTTATTGAAATTCACAGCAAATCCAGTATAATAGTGAATAAAAGTGTATAAAGCAACAAATGCCAGCACTGCACACCCCCAACCAACTATAACCTCTAGAGCAGTGGTTCTCAACTCGTGGGTCGCGACCCAAAAGTAGTATACTGCTGCATTCCAAAGTGGAGACGCACCTATTGGACCAGCACCTGGGGAGTCCTGATGGTGGCTAAGGAATTGGAGCGGTGAGATTTCCTTTGGCTCTACAAGTTTCATATAATAACTCTATAACTAATGTGTCTACAAAAAAAAGTGACATTGTTTCTAAGGGCATAACGTATAAGTCATTGGTACCATGTCTTAATGCATTTCCTGCTTATATTTGTTTCATTACAAGCGGACAAATGCACAAAAAAAGTTTTTTAAAAACGCAATGTGTAATATTTTTGAAAACCTTTTTAACTTATTCATTTATATGAATTCATATAAATTCATTCATTATTCATTCTTATTTTTACTGTTGGTCTATCAATTTGACAGCTGCAGCCTGCTGGCTGCTACTGTCAATGTGTCTCTCTCTCTCTCAGTGTGTGGCACAATAACAGATGAGCTGGCAGGTTTGTTGCATAAACAGACCCATGTGGTGACTAGGCTGGGCTGTCAGGGCGACCCCATGATAAGATGGCAATATAGATGCCACACTCTGAATTGCTGAATCAGTTCACTAAATCAAGACTTTATAGTAGAACCGAAGGCCAAACTTTTGTTTAGGTTTGTATGGCGTAAGGGAGGGTTATAACCCTTGTCAGCAGTGGCGTCTCAAGGGGGGTGCGTCCCGCACCCGGGTGACACCATTGCCGGGGTGACACCAAAATGACTGACAGTCCTTCTAAAAAGCTGGGCACTCGGTCATGGACCGAGAGCCCGACAGCATCAGAAGAGAGGAGGGGACCTGGCGGCAAACCTCATTCTGCGGGTGAACGTCCCCTCCTCTCTCTGCCGGCATCCATCACCAAGATGGCCGCCGGCAGGCATCAATCAGATAGCCGCGCACGTGCGAGGTGAGGTCACGCGCAATGACGACACAGCTGGGTGACACCCGCCCTCGGGACGCCCCTGCTTGCCAGCTATTTATTTTGCCATTAGTGTTCCATTGGGGAGACTTCCTATCACTTACCTGACTGGGGACTGAGAAGGGGGCTGCCTGAGCACCTCTCGTCAAACACCTCTGGAAGTAGTAACAGGTGATGTAGGACAGAGCGGGGCACAGGTGCTGGTACTGGTAGCTGGTCGGTTCTTGAGTAGACGCTTGAGTGTGTTGGACCAGCTGGTGAATCGGCAGGACCGGGATGACACCGGGACCTCTTGAATCCAGAGCAGGCAATGGGTGTGAGGCCAACAGACCACTGGCTGGATGTAGTGCTCGGGGTACTGATGGAGCGATCCACCAAGTGGCAGACCAGGAGCGAAGTCAGGTTCAAGCCGAGGTCATACACAGGGAGCCGAAACAAGTGGGCTGTCCCCACATATTTAAAGTGGGTGTGATGGGCAGCCCCACTTATTTAGAGGTGGATGTGACGGACCTAGGGCTTGGAATTGTTGCTGGCTCTTTGTCCATGGGATACCAATAGATCCTTGAGGGTGCTCCGTTTAAGGCTGGAGTAGAGAATCTCCATCCGTTGAGGTCCCGGTGGTGGTTTGAATGTTCCAGATACAGGGAATCATCCCACCGCTGCCACCAATGTGACGGACTCCCTGATACCCCGACTGGATATCTCCGTCTTCAGCCTATTCCCTGGGAGCTGGAACTAGAAGCGGTGACTATAGCATGGAAGGCTTACTCCAAGAATCAGGCAAGACTGATTTTGGAGTGAAACAAGATCTCTCTTATTGAGGCAGAGCACACAGAATTTATATCTGACAGGATCAGATAAGAGTTCATTGTTACATGGAAGAGTTTCCTCCCCCAGACAGCTAAGTGCCGCATTGTATTGTCTTACTTAGGGAGGAGCTTAATCCCATCACTCTAACAATGGCCCCTCCAGCCAACCTGCTGCCTTCAGAACAATGGTTCCCATCAAGTCACATAGTGACCGGCTCTCCCCAGATAAAATAGTAAACTGTAAAATACCCACAGCACACAAAGTTCTCCGGGCTAATGAATCTGCAGCCCTAGGTCCGTCACAGTGGAGTCTGCGCGGGACCAACAAAAAAAGCGGGCTTTTTTTTTTTTTTTACATGCCCATCCAGAAGGTGGGCGGGCTATATGTGGACCGTGGGCAGGGTCAACAGTGGCTTGGGATTCGGGATCATAATCGGTATAAATTCCAAAAGAAGGAATTAGGAGCTTTTGGGCACATAAACTGGTAATTGTTTGTTACTTGAATGGTCTTTAAAGGAATACAACATGGGGAAATGTGCAAGTACTGGAGATATAACTGCATAGGTTTTTCTTTCCTTCCATGCACTTCAATTTGGTGATTCTATTCCACATAACACTACGGGGTAAACTCTCCTTTATACTCTATATTTTTTTGGAAGTGAGAACATTCCTAATTGATGCGTCAGGTTTTTTTTTTTTTAGCAATTTAACAAGACAGCAGTATCGGATTCTAATTACTGACCCTTAATAATGTTGATTTAGAGGCGATGATTCCGATATCAAATCCTCTGGAAAATATGAGAAGTGAGAAGAATATTTTTAGATCCGTCACGCTGAGTGAGAGGGACTCAAAGTGAAGTTATAGCCGCAATATGGCATGTTAGGAAGGCATACGAAGGAAATGTAAAAATAAATGGGAAAAAAATGCAAAATGAGTCCTAGTTAAATTCTCCGGAATAATATTCAGGCTTTTTTTTAAAAGCACAACTCCAGTGGGAAAAATGTAAATGTCTATCCCAGTTAAAGATAAAACAAGCAGATTTTGGTGCAATTCCCCTGTAGAGTCTGAGGCTGGCCCTGCAGTAACTCTTTTCATTTCCACTAGATGGAGCCTCTCTTCTGAGTTGAATAAAGGTCAGTGTTATTAAACCCACTTCCTATGAGCCCAGGCTCTCATGGACTCTCCCCCTTTAAAGGAGAACTATGGGGTTGTCTTTTCCCCATAGTTCTCCTTAGGGTAACGGGAGGACACAAACTAGCGTCCTCCCCTCACCCTAGGCTCAGTATACCGCGAGCAGCTGCTCACGGTATACTGAGACGCCGCAGCTGAAGCGGATCCCGACAATTGTGCCGGGATCCGCCCAGCTGCGTGACTGACAGCTGGCTCTGCCTATCTAGAGGCAGAGCCAGCTGTACCCGCCCCCCTTCCCCGTCCGTTCCGCCTGTCAGCGCTGGTGGATTGGAGCGGGGAGGGGGGGAATCCAGCCCCTTCCCTGCCACGGCAGAGAGCCGTGACAGGATCGAGAGGTGAGCGAACGCCGGTATGTGTTCGCTCACCTCCCGATCTACTGAGCCGACCTGTGACAGTCTCATTGTCACAGGTCGGCTAGAACTATGAGGTGAGTGAAAAGCACTCACCTCATAGTTCTCCTTTAAAAAAGGAATTTAAATGAGGGCTCCTTGAGCACTTGAAAAAAAAGGAGTATCAACTATTATAAGTAATGTTCTGACTTGTAGGCCTTTTGTAATGTTGTGAATTTTTCATACCTTGATTGGCTTGTACATAGTGCAGTGGGGCTGAACATATGCTTGGAGCTGTGAAAGGGGTACGGGTAAAGTACTTACATTTGAGAATTCCAGCCTGCCAAAAAGGGATGAACATAAACAGCAACTGGAGCAAATTGGGAAACATTTTTTTAAGGGGGTTATTCACTTAGCTGACGAAGGCAGCCAAGTGAATAACCCGTGCCGAAGTGAAGTGAGCCGAATGGTGTTCGGCTATTCACTTCAGCCTTGTACGGCTGATTTCAGCAGTACGGCTGCTTTCAGCCGTACATTGGCAAAAATCAGCCGTACATAGGCTACCTTCAGTTAACCGAACATGCTCTGCATGTTCAGCTGAGCCAAAGTGCAGAAGAATTTTGACTTAGGCGATCCAACATCTGGATCGGCTGAGCCGAAGCTCCGGCAGCTCACTCACTGCTGTTCGCCTCCAATCTCATAGGGGCCGAACGGCAGTGAGTGAATAGCCAAATGCCGCTGTTCTGATATTCTCCTTGGTACCTCTGAGGTAGCGAGCAGAATAGAAAAAAAAGTTAAATGAATGAAAAAAAAATGTTGAAAAATGATTTAACAAATGTAAAAACATAGAAAAATTTAAAAAAATAAAAATATTTTATAAAAAAAAATACAAAAAACTGACGCATGCCGACCCAACCGCACACAACAAACTCCCACCGCATAATGTCAAATCTGAAAGATGCCGGCAAAATAGAAACAATTGGGTGGAGCTAGCAGTGACATGTTCGCTAGCTCCGCCCAACTGTTTCCTACTGGCCGACACCTGCCAGAGTCTTCTAGCAGGTCCCGGCCAATAAATAACAACTGGGTGGAGCTGGCTGTGACATCACGGCCAGTTCCACCCAGTTGTTATTGTTTACTGACAGATCAGCGTCCCCAGGTCATTTGGTGATGCTGATCTGTCATGACAACTGGGCGGAGCCAGCCGTGAGATCACAGCTGGCTCTGCCCTGCTCTCATTTGCGTGGAGATCGGTCGGCTTCGGCCGACCTTTCTCCACGCTTGGCCTGTCACTACGGCTCAGCCAAGCCGAAGCATATGGGTTCGGCTCAGCTGCCGTCAGTTGCGGTATGGGCTATTGTGAATAGCTCATACAGCAGCCCTTTGGTTCGACTGAACCGAAGGGCAGAGTCGGCCGAAGAGAGCTAAAGGATCGGCAGAAGCTACGGCTGGATCCTTCGGCTCTTTAGTGAATAACTCTCTTAAGAAAATAATGGGTAAACGTGACTATTTTGCAAAATGCACTCAATTCAATGGGGAAGGCCTAAAGTAATGTTTTCCTAAATGTTTAATGGGCTTTAAAGGGCTCCTATGAGATAGGGAAGCTAATTTCAACTATCCTTGACCTGTTGTGAAGTAGACATACAGAGCCACACACCTCTTTCCAACCTTGGCTTTCTAACTCAACCCAATGGATTGGCATGAGAGCCAGGTAGCTTTGGCATGGGCAGCCTTCCTTCTTGCTCAGTAGAGGATTCCTTTATTGCAGATTGGGGCAGGCTGATATGACAAAAGGGGTTTAAAACAAAAATAAAGAAAAAACATTCACAAGCATTACCAGGGGCGTAACTAGAAATCACAGGGCCCCATAGCAAAATTTTGTATGGGGCCCCGTGATTGCTAGTTATGCCACTTGCAGAGCCCACCATAGACTCTCTATGGTGGGCTCTGCAAGGTCTCAGTTGGGCT
>NW_017306274.1:769952-776064 GCF_000935625.1 Nanorana parkeri
AGCTATGTCAGTGACAGCCAGCACCCGAGACGCCATAGCGACCCAGGCGGCCCACACGGCATCAGAGGGATGCCCTGGCCGGGCCCCCTGTGCCCGGGCCCCATAGCGGCCGCCTGGGTCGCTATGGCGATTGTTACGCCACTGAGCATTACACAAGTCCGGCTTGCTATACCCAATGAACTCTTTCTTTGTGCCCTGAGCTGGACCAGCAAACAATGCATATCATGTGTGCGTATGAAATGAACAGAATGCCTCTGACATGATTGTATTGACAGCTCTGCAGTAATTATCTATTCAAAGTGTTTTCTTGTTTTTCCATTACAATCGTTATCTTCCATTTTAGAACGAATGAATTTCCACCAAGCGTTAAACCGATCTTGAATTATTTTTCTTTCAGCTGTCGACGTGCTCGCGTTCGCCAAGCCATCTTCTTCTGAATTCACCACGACCAAGTAAAACAGAAGACGAGGACTCTGAGGAGATGCCAAAAAGTGCATTAGTGATAGTCATCTGTGATTGGCTGGCTCGCCATCAAATAACGACTCGCTTCACCTGCGGAGGGAAATGTTTCTGGTTTTAGCATTTTTAGTTTCCTATTTTTTTTTTACCTACGCACCAACCCAGAAGGTAACGTGAAAGCTTCTGCTGTTGTTATGGATAGAGTGTAGAAGAGTTATAGTATACTGTACGTGACCACAGTGCTATGGCAGCCAATTGTAATACAGAAAATCGAATTATTTCATTTAAATTGCATTTACTTCTTTAACCAATTGATTCCTGAATTCCCCCGAGTCTGAGGGCATCTTTTTTTTTTTTCCATTTTGGTAATGGGTCGGCTCTGCACATTAAGATGAGATTAAATCATGTTAACGAAGCCACGAATGAGCATTATGGTGATTTTTTTTCACAGGCTTCTGATGGCTAAAAACTCGAATGACATTGTTTTCAATTTCATGCTCGCTCAATGCACACAAATGCCATTCATCTGATGTCATTCCTGGGACCTGGGGAGTAATCTGGGGTGGGAATCTTTATTTCTATCTATCTATCTATCTATCTATCTATCTATCTATCTATCTATCTATCTATCTATCACCTGTTTGTTTGTTTATTTATTTATGTATTTATCTTCCTATATAGAGTCATGTGTATTCTTCCTTGAATCTTGGTGAGCTTTGTGTATTTCTTTCAGATCTGCGCAGTAATCCAGTGTGAAACGTTGGAGCTTCCTGTAATAAAGACTGTTCACTACTGCTCTTTCTCCTTGTACAGGGTAATTGGTCTTGTCTCCGCCCCCTCCTATAGTTTTCTGCAGGCAGGCCGGCAGGCTGTAGTGGGTGGAGTCTACTGGGTCCCTCCCGCAGTTCTGCTCTCTGCACAGGCTATGTGGGTATTGGGGAACAGATTTAAATGAAGGGGGGGGGGGGTTGTTGTCCAGGGTTCAGCTTTATAATTTATATTTTAATTTTTTTTTAGTTCTGCCTTTGACCTTCTTAGACAGATTTTTCCTAATTTCCAGTCCCTGGGATGCCCATGAGAATCCCCCTGACTTAACCTACCATACCCCCAATGTATACTTAGCTGAATGAGACCATTGTGGCACGGGGGCAATCTTCAGCTCTTCTGACCTAAATCTCCTCTTGGCTGTGCATGCTCAGTAGACTTCTACCCACATAGCAAGCAATTGAGCTGCAAGTTTGACAATGACTTGCTAAACTATTGCTATACCAGCCAAGCTTCACAATTTTGTTGCACAATTACAGCAAGTCTGCATTGCAAGTCTCCAGATCAATGAGCTTTGTAAAAAGTGCTGTACACTTGCAGAGCTCTTGCTAAGACCTACAGGACTCTTGCTGTAGACTTGCCAAGCAAATTTGCTACAAATTCAAAAAGTGTCACCTAGAACTTGTGCTGCAAGTGTTCTGCAAGTCTACAACTTGCCAGGAATGTGTGCAGCAAGTTAACAAGAATAAGGCTGGGTTCACACCTAGGCGTATCGAATATGCGTGTTTTTCGCGCGTTTCGTGGCAAGCGTTTTTACTGCGATTTGCTGTAAAAAAAACTGCGCAGCAAACGCGCGTTTGCGAGAGCTACTTGGCTGTATCCCAATGGATAAGCGCGGCAAATACGCCCCAAAGAAGCTCCTGCACTTCTTTGGGCGTAGGGCTTTTGTAGCACGTTCATACGGCCTGTAATACGCCCAAGTGTGAACCATACCCATAGGAAATAATGGGATTTCGGTGTTTGAGCGTTTTGCAGAGCGTAGGAACACGCTACAAAACGTCCAGGTGTGAACTGGGCCTTACAGTTTAACCCTGCCACAAGTTTGTGGCAAGTTATCCTTCATATCGGGGTACTGGGCCATCTCCTCATACAGTAGCCACTTAGAGAAGACAGCTCTAGAGAAATATATAGGGCTCGCCAAAGCAGGCTCTGCCAGTGGTCAACTGATTTAGCTAAGTATACATCTCAAGTTTACATTGCAGTCCTTCTGGTGTGACCTTTAAATTTGCTTGTTTGCTGTTCCGTGTTTTCATAACTGTATCTCACCTGCAGAGGTGGAACTTTTCCATTTAGAGGCTATCTGTATGTGTTAGAAGTTCAATCCGGACCCTAAAGCTAGCCATTACCATGAGCTTTCCCCATCTATAATGGGTGATGATCCTTCTTCTAAGTCCCACTTACTGTACAACCACCAGCCAACTATCTTCGACCTTGCAACAATAAAATTCTGACCGTGCTTCTAACCCTCTCCTATCTATCCAGAACTACAAAAAAACCCTTTATGAGAAGTGGTGCTTTAAGAAGACAGTAACCAAATAAAAGGCATGCCTTTCATGGATCCAAATCTGGGCATAGAGACACATTGCTGACAGAGGAGAATATATCGACAAGCACCCAGCTCTTCCACAGTGCTTTTGTTATTTCAGACAAGGTTAATTGATTTTATAAGGCATTTAATTGGTACCATGTGGGGAAAAAAAGAGAGGAAAAAAAAAAAAGCATAAAACAAAATAACTGGCTTATGAAATATTAAGGGGCTGACATAAAATGCCCCATAGACCATAATGTGAAAGTAGATACTGAAGGGCTGCTTTCAATTGCTTTTTGTGCTCATCTGAATGCAGAGCTTCTAACTATCAGCCATGCTTACAACAGAAATATACAGACAGATGATTTCCAGAAAAATTCCTGAATGTCAGAAAAATTCATAATCACTATTTATCAAAGTAAAAATAAACAAATTATTAAATTAGGATTCAGCATATTTAATTCAATATTAATATCTATTAGGAATGTACTCTGCCTGTCAACAAAAAACACACACTCCAATATTCCATTAGACCTCCTTTAGGTTTGATTACGGCACACATTGGCCGTGACATCGTTTCCATAAGCTTATGCAATGTCACAATATTTATTTCCTGCCAGTTACTGTTTAACCCAGATCTAGTAGTGATGATGGGAGAGTCAGAACACTGTGTAAAATCTTCTCTAGCACATTCCAAAGATTTTCAATGGGGTTAAGGTCTGGACTGTGTGGTGGCCAATCCATGTGTGACAATGATGTCTCATGCTCCCTGAACCACTCTTTCACAATCTGAGCCCGATGAATCCTGGCATTGTCGTCTTGCAATATGCCCAACGTGCCATCAGGGAAGAAAAAAATCAATTGATGGAAAATCCTGGTAATTTACAGGGTTATTCACAAAAGGGTGAAGGGTTTGGAGAAGGCCAGAGAGGTGAACAATCTAGGCCAACATAGCTGATTTGGAAAAATTCTCCAATTCATCTCACTTTTATTCATTTTTATGTGTAACTTTTAATTTTTGGGGGGGGGAGAACTTAAATTTTTCTTTCCTTTTTTTTTTCACACTAAACTTTATTGCAATCACATACGGGGGCTAATTAAACTCCCCTATGTGATAGCAAAATATGTGACAGGTCCTCTTTATGGAGACATCAGGGGTCTCCAAGACCCCTAATGTCACCTAGGACCCCCCACAAGAAGCTGATGAACGAGAGATCTGCTCCATCAGCTTCTTTCCAGCTTCTGAAGCTAGGGAGTGACACAAGAATGCGGAAGAGATGTAATATACAACATTTCCGCATTCTTTCAGAGTAGAGGGGACCGGAGGGAGCTCGTGACAGCTGGCTCTGCCTCTAGATAGGCAGAGCCAGCTGTCTCTCACGCAGCTGGATGGTACTCGACAGTATTGTCGGGATCTGTCCCGGCTGTGGTGCTCTCTATATATCACGGCAATAGCCCCGATATACTGAGCTTTGGGTCACTGGAGGAGGTTTGAATAAAAGTTGTATTTTTATCATAGCTTGTGATCTGTTTTTTTGGGACGTAACGGAATGGAAGGTTTTAAATGGAGCCGATATTGGAGAAATGGGTGTGGCCACTGAAAGGGTGTGGTTACTGAGGGGCGTGGTCACTATGGGGCGCTGTAAAGCTTTCTCGCACAGGGCGCCTAAAGACCTAAGGCCGGCCCTGTCAGGGAGGCACTAAGCCCCACAATCTAGAGGGGTTCAAGCTGAGATCCAGGAAAAAAACTAAACTCACAAATTAAATACATATGCAGGAGCTGCTTTATAGCGCAAAGGGGTTGTATTTTTGTTCATTCAGTCCTACAATTGACACAGTTCTACCAGGGGGGTGGCACCACTTCCTCTCATACAGTTAAGGAATACAGTGGTGTCATCTCTCCACAGCTTGTGATTGTACTATAATAGAGTAGAAACTGACTGATGAGGCATTCAGTCTGCTCCCTTTGCTCTCTCCTCCTATCACACCATGCAAGTGTTACCCCCTGCTTGAAGAGGTGAGTATCAATGTGTGTGTATGGGGGGGGGGTTATACACAGACGACTCTGGCACCTTACCCTGAATGTCCAAGGTGACCGGGCCTCTTTACATTGCATGTGATTTAGTTTGTTATTCACTCGGTGTAATTAATTCGGTATATACCTATACAATCATTGTGACTATGATGCAGCTATAGCAAAACAAACGACAAACGCACTCAACAATTTGTTACCAGTTATACAGTAAGGTGCACACGAAATGGGCTTTGAACAGTGGTACAGTAGAAAGGCATCATGGCACACTCACAAACCAGCATGTAAAACAACTTGTCTCACCACTAAGGACAATGACAGAGGTTTGGATACACGTCTTCTGCAAAGGATGTGTAAGCCGCACTGCCGCGCCAAGGCACCTCTTATAGTGCGGTCCTAACTCTAAACTATGAGAGTCTCCATCTTGGAGCACATGGGGGCAGAAGATATCAAATTGGGTGCAGGCCTGTCAGGAGGACGCCCCACCTCCTTAGTGGTGAGACAAGTTGTTTTACATGCTGGTTTGTGAGTGTGCCATGATGCCTTTCTACTGTACCACTGTTCAAAGCCAGGTACTGAAGGATAATGAGAAAAGCATCACTTATAGACAGATACTGTCACTTTACTCTGAATGGTCAAGGTGACAGGGTCCCCTTAAATTGCATTGTTTTGCTTTTAGTTCGATGCTCTTCATTCCGTATAATTTAAGTAATAACCGCAATACGCTTTGTGACTACAATGCAGCTACGCTGCCATCAATAATACTAATAGTGCTGGTATATGCCTATCATTCCTGCACAATGTTACATACAGAGCTGAAGAGGAGACTATCAGTGTTTGAGAGGTTATACACAGACGCTATCACCTCGCTCTGAACGGCCAAGGTGACAGGGCCTCTTTACATTGCATGTAATTGTTTTGCCTCTCATTCAACGCTCTTCATTCTGTATAATTTTATTAATAACTGCAATAAGCTTTGTGACTATGATGCAGCTATGCCGCATGTATAATTAATACTAATAGTGCTGGTATGTGCCATTTATCCTTAAACAATAACGTATGAAAAGCTGCGCTAATGCAACACAAGTAATAAGTGATGCTTTTCTCATTTCCGTTCAGTATGTACATAATTCACATATTAACAATGTACAGCCATCTGCACAAAAAAATAACACTGCGGCAATATGGGAATGTCTGTAATGGAACCCCCTCCCCTATATGTTTCACTAATTAATATATCTATTTTGTAGTAATTGTATTATATATGG
>NW_017306274.1:776156-790624 GCF_000935625.1 Nanorana parkeri
GGGGGGGAACTTGACTGGCTTGCACAGAGTCCTGACCTCAACCCGATAGAACACCTTTGGGATGAATTAGAGCGGAGACTGCGAGCCCCTCCCCCAACATCAGTACCTGACCTCACAAATGGTCCAACATTCCCATAGACACACTCCTAAACCTTGTGGACGCTTTCCCAGAAGAGTTGAAGCTGTTATAGCGGCAAAGGGCGGAGCACACATAATACTGAACCCTACGGACTAAGACTGGGATGCCATTAAAGTTCATATGTGTGTAAAGGCCGGCGTCCCATTACTTTTGGCAATATAGTGTATATGGGATCCAATACCCAATAATCCAAAGTATTGAAAAATATATTGTCCCTCCAGGATACAATAAATAAATAAATATATATGTTTAACTTCATGCAAATATTTTCTGCAAATATGTTACTGATTAAAAACTATTTTTTCTTTTCACAATTTAAATGATTAGAGCCAGGTTGCCTTGGAAGACGAGAAAAGACACACAGGAAAATGTCATCGCAATGGCGCGTCTTGCGGTGTACATGAATCTAACGTTTTAATGGGTGATATGTATAGTTTGCACCGCGCATCTCATCTAAGGTTAATAACATTACTCTGCCATTATGGATTGCCGGTTTTGTAGGATAGATTGTGTGAAACTAATGCCAATTTATTACTGTGGAATAAAGCAGCAAGGTTCCTAATTAAAAAACATCATTTTCATTGAGTCCCATTATAATGTCAATTGTGTATGAAAGGCGGTGTGAAGGGTTTATTAAGAACAAGCTCAGTATAGAGCAGGTGAGAAAAAATCAGCCAGTAATCAGATTATCTGCACCTTGGTTTAACAAAAATATCACCTACAGGGAGGAAAAAGAGCTCCTAACGTCTACTTTTACCTTTTTCTTATCTGTATCAGCTCAGTGGACCAGAGAAGGGATCCTGGCTGGCAGCATCCATAGTGCTTTTATGACAGCCATCCTTTAAATTTGATCTTCCTGTAGCTTTACATGTCTGCAAGAATGAAGTCTTTAAAGTGGCACAATATACAGTGACTGTATTATTTTTTAAAAAAGTTCCCCCTTTTATCAATTAAATTCAGTCCATGTGCTCCAATCCAGTGACTTTGTATACAGATGATGTCATCAGTCTGCTGCAGGAAGGAGAAAGCATTTTCTCAGTCACCCCTCACGCAGTGATCAGATTCCAACATTGTAACTTTGTATCAGGTCACAGAGGAAGCCACTTGATTTTCATATAGGCTTTAAATGGAGTTTCAGTGTTTTCTGGATGCAAGAGAGGTATACCGCTTGACCATTTCTTCTATCCATCTGGTACTCTATTGGTGAGATCCCTGCGCTAAGTTCCTTGATCCGCACATCTGCTGTGTGAATTAGGAGGGGTTTGCACCATCCTCCTTGTGCTGAGTTCCTGGATCTGTACACTTGCTGTGCCCATTATGAGGGGCTTCCACCTTCCTCGTTCTGAGTTCCTGGGTCTGCACTCATGTTGTGCCCATTATGAACGGCTCTCCCATCCTTGCACCGGAGTTCCCACATCTGTACAACTTCTATGCTTATTATGAGGAGCTCCCACTATCCCTGTGCTGAGTTTCCGGCTCTGTACATCTGCTGTGCCCATTATAAAGGGTTCCCACTATACCTCCCACCATCCCAGCCCTGAGTTCCTAGGTCTGCACGCCTGTTGTGCCCATTATGAAGGGTTCTCACCATTCCTGTCCTGAATTTCTCAGTCTGTACACCCGCTGTGCCCATTATGAGGGGCTCCCACCATCCATGTGCTGAGTTCCTGGGTCTCTACACCTGCTGTGCCCATTATGAGGTGCTCCCACCATCCCTGTGCTGATTTCCCGGGTCTGTACACCTGTTGTGTCCATTATGAGGGGCTCCCACCATCCCTGCTGGATTCTGAAATTTTTAGGCACAGCGTTTCATAGATTGGTGAACTTCTCCCCATCTTTACTTCTGAGACACTCTGACCATCTAAAATGCTCTTTTTATACCCAAGCATGTTACTGACCTTTTGCCAATTAACCTAATTAGTTGTAAAATGTTCTTCCTTGTTAGTAGCACTTACTTTGTCAGCTTTTTGTTGCCCTGTCCCAAATTTTTGGAGATGTGTTGCTGTCATCAACTTCAAACTGACCTAATTTTTTCACTAAAATGGTCCATTTTCTCAGTTAAAACATTGGATATGTATTCTATTTTCTATTGTGAATAAAATACGGGTTAATGAGATTTGCAGATCATTGCATTCTATTTTTATGTAGATTTTACACAACGTCCCCACTTTTTTGTAATCAGGGTTGTACTATGGAGAAGGTAACAGAACAAGCTGGAGCGCACGCAAAGGTAGGCAAGAAGAACCATACTCCCAGGTGGGCAAGAGCAGAGCTGGGAATTTAGACAAAGAGATCCGGCTCTTGGCTTTTCCATGACATCAAAGAGGCCATAGCCTGAGCCTACTGCGTTCCACCTGAAACGCAAACATCACTTTTGGATAGACTGGCCCTTTAAATGTACTGCATGCATAAATATTTAAACAAGGTGCTTTCTGGCTTTCAGCAATTTTACCGAGCTCACATAAAATAAAAGCCTGTTGTCAGACAGGTATTATTCATATAGGAACCCGCAGCATTAACCCGCTCAGTGCATCTCCGGAATTACCTCTCTAATGAGTCCGTCAGCACTTCAGTTATATAAGCTAATCTCCAGCAACGCTCCAGCATCTGCGGGGGCCTTTGAATCCATCAGTCCCCGGTTTTCATACACAGAAAAAAAAGCTCCAGGCATGGAAACGCTTCCAACCAACAGATGAAGCATTATGTTAATATGGAAGAGAAAAACACTTGCTGCGTTACACGGGGATATGGAAATGTGCTTTATTTCATTCTGGGAAGAGCTCTGCATGCTCTCCTGCAGCACATCGCGCTCCCACAATCCTATTAAATGCACCATGACTCCTCTACCGCCGAATATCCCGGTGACAGTGAAGTTGATGTTTCCTCGGGTGGTGCAGAGACGAGGAGTTTTTAATGAGCACTCTTGCAGTACGATCCCGAACCTACTTCGAAGTTTAAACTAAAGAAAGGGGAAAAAATGATTAAAAAATAATAAAATGGGTATCATTAAAAGATATTTAAAATTCCAGTTTAACCAGCATTAGAAAATCAAAAGTGAAGGAAATCAAAGAGATGGATCAATGGGGGAAAGGAAAGCAATTGAAAATAATTTAGAAAGGAAAGGCTTGGCAAATATCTTACCGAACGGGATTGTCATTATAGTGAAATGGCACTTCAGAATTAAAAGAGACCTGTCAAGAGAGAAAGAAGATGGTAGAAGATGGAAGATAGATAGATTAGATAGATAGATAGATAGATAGATAGATAGATAGATAGATAGATAGATAGATAGATAGATAGATAGATAGATAGATAGATAGATAGATATGTAGCATTAACCGCTGCTTTTTACAGGACCTCCGAGCCTTTCTACTGGTGACTTGCCCTCCAGCTGCACTCAAGCACTCACTGACCCATCAAAGGTGGCCAACAGACAGACTTCCATTCTGATAAACTTATTTTTTGCAGATTTGATAGGCTCAAATTTCTAGGGAATAGAAGGTTGGAAGTACAGGATACTGAAAAACAACAGGCTAATATAGATTAGGTAGACCAGAAGGACAGCAACCTTTAAGCATGTTCAGCCCTTCTCACAGGCTAGCTGTGGACCTTTATGCTAAGATGGGCAATATGTCACTGTGGACCTTTAAACTGGAACAAGCAATTGACTAATCAGGGCTCTTCTTAGCTTCAGCTTACTTCAAAAGGCAGCAGGCCTGAGAAGCATGAACTGGGCCTCTTTGGATCTAAACCCTCTCCAGGCAGCAGACCTGGGAGGCAATAGAGGACTATTCACACCCATCCTCTCCAGGCAAAGTCTTGGAGGGAAGGACCCCTCTAGAAGCTCTCCTCTAGAAGCAGGTCTATGAAGCATAACCTGGTCCTTTCTGGATCTAAACCTTCTTCAGACAGCAAGCCTGGGAGGCAAGAGAGGACCCTTCACACCGATCCTCTACAGGCAAAGTCTTGGAGGGAATGACCCCTCTAGAAGCCCTCCTCTAGAAGCAGGCTTGAGACGCTTAACTTGGTCCGCTCTGGATCTAAACCCTCTCCAGACAGCAGGCCTGGGAGGCAAGAGAGGATTCTTCACACTCAACCTCTCCAGGAAATTTCTTGGAGGAATAGACCCCTCTAGAAGCAGGCTTTAGATGCATAATCTGGTCCTCTCTGGATCAAAACCCTCTCCAGATAGCAGGCCGGGGAGGCAAGAGAGGATCTTTCACACCCATCCTCTCCAGGCAAAATCTTGGAGGGAAGGACACCTGTAGAACATCTCCTCATATATTTATTCCCTCCCTCAACCTACATCACTGGTGCAAACCCGTCAGTGATTGGCTAGGGCAGAATAAATATTCATAACCTACAAAACTGTATGTTCTCACTCTGCTGGAGAATACTCCAATTAGGAGGATTGTTTGCCCCTTCTTAGACCTGTTTCTAGAGGATGACCTGGGCTTATGAACAACCCAACAAATCCAGATTATATACACATCTGAGCTCAGGCTGGCTACTCTCTAGCTGCAACTCCAGCTTATAGCAGGGTCCCACGTTAATATGGAGTTGGCCCCCTGTGTGGCTATAACAGCCTCCACTCTTCTGGGAAAACCTTCTGTGGGAATTTGTGCTCATTTGGCCAACATGCATTTGTTCGGTCAGGTACTGATGTTGGGATATAAGATCTGGCTCTCAATCAGCATTCCAGTTCATCCCAAAGGTGTTCAGTAGGGTTGAGGTCAGGACTGGGAGCAAGTCACTCAAGCCACACCAAACTCATCAAACCATGTCTTTATGGAGCTGGTTTTGTACACAGGGGACAGTCATGCTGGAACAGAAAGGGGTCATCACCACATTGTTACCATAAGGTTGATGTGCAAAACTTTTTAAAATGTCTGCAAGCAACTGAACTCGATAATTAGGAGTTTTGTCCAAATACTTTTGACTACATAGTGCAGATAGAGTGATAGATTTGCTGGATTATAGAACATATACAGCATAATATTATAGTGCCATTCATTCCAAACTGCATACAGTTGTTTCAGGGTTGTTGGCTATCATAAGTTCATGGAAACAATTTGGTGATGGAACGAAAACTCGCAGATACGTTCTGTTTTAAGAAGGCTCTACTGTGCTTTTTTGGAGGGTATTTTGGTTTTTCTCAGCCCATTTCACCATCACCAGTGTGGTTATATATACTTGCTGCTCTCCAAGCCCTACCTCATCGAAGCCATATGGGGTCTATTCACAAAGCTGCCGAAGGATCTGGCCGTAGCTTCGGCCGATCCTTCGGCTAGGTTCGGCACAAGGACCCCTTCAACACTGAATTACATTGCTATGGTAGACAGAAAGACCACCTTGAAGCCTTATATTTATAGGATTTATAGAAATGTATCTCTACCGATCAGCATTGAACATTTGCCATCTGACAGGCCATTGCTGCACTGCAGCTCTTGTCTCTGCCATGCACACCTGACCTTCATTAACCAACTATAAAAAGAACGCAGAACTAACACTTAGGGGTCTATTCACAAAGCTGCCGAGGGCAGCCGAGTGAATGACCGATCAGAAACTGAGCAACAGGTTTGTCTGTTTTCTCGTAGCATTGATAGAATCATCTGTGCCTCTGTCTTTCTGTGTGACGGTTCATGCTTCAGGTTTCCTTCCTCAGATTAGCTGTGCTTATCCTGATCATTGGCCTTTTACCTCTCCTATTATCTCTGTAAAAAATAAGTAAAGGCAACTGGACTTGCTGTATTTTTCTTGAAGACGTTTCAGTGGACATCCGACCAGCTTTCTCAATTCAGAATTACTTGTACAAAATTCCCTGGGAAAAAATATGGGGAATGTTGTTCCAATCCACATAATCTGTTAGTGGCAACCAGGTATTGATTGCATATAGCTTCTCCATTTTTACATAAATGGCCTCTCCTATTATCAGTCTTTGGTCTGGCTATCTGTCTGGAACATGGACTCTGTTATCTAGCCATCATTGTGCTGCCTCTGCTACTGTCTGCTGTGGCTCTGACCATCTGGCTGAGGACTTTCACGGCTCTAGTATCTCCATCCTGTTTTTTGTCAGCTGTTGCCTCTGACAACACAGGAGATTAGCAAGTCTACCACAGTATTGCTGACACCCAGGAACATGTAGGTGGCCGTGTGCCACCCCTGATAGCCATGCAACCTAAGCCACAGTCTATTTTGACTATGTTGGAATACAGCCCCAGTAACTACACCAATCGCATGATGGTATGATGCCATCAGCATATGAACTGCAACATTCTATTTAAAGACTCAGAAAAGCTATATCCTGTAGGTGGCTGTGTGCCACCCCTGATAGTCATGCAACCTATGCCATAGTCGTTTTTGACTATGTCGGAATACAACCCCAGTAACCACACCACACACATGGTGGTATGATGCCATCAGCGTGTGGACTGCAACATTATATTTAAAGACTCAGAATAGCTATATCCTTTGCAAATCAACAATAGGGTTTGCTTGACAGGGAGGCAGACTATTTCTACTCTTATATCCATTATTGGTGAAGCTTTATATTACTACTCTGGAATCTGATCTCCATACAAAACACATTCTCCCGACACAGCTCGTCCGTCAATTCTGCAATTATTCTCTCTGAAAGATCATCATCTGTTGGTGCAATCTATTCTTCAAATCCGGGCAGGAATCAATAAACTGGAAGAAGAAACAGCCTGTGTAGAGGAGGAATCTCCCACAAGTGCACAGCTTTCCAGCATGTTCTCCTTTTTCAGTCTGGTCTCCTGAAAGAAGCAGAAGTTTGATGCGCAGAACAAAAGTTCTGTTCCATAAATACGCTCAGAATTGGAGAGACAGGAAAACAAGCAATGCTTAAATAATACATGAAGTTTTAATCCTCGTAAACGTCAGCTGGAGACCTAATAGCCGTCAAGTCAATAGAAGACGAGAGACTCAAAGAACAATTACACTAAGTACTGTTTTTTACATAAAATAGAATATATAATGACTTCGGGATCTTTCAAAAAGCCTTCTGTAAAAGAAATGTACTTATTTGACCTCCTCTTGCCTTTTATTGCCATTTATGCATACAAGGATTATAGTTTTGATTCCGGTGTGTGTCCTTTTCTCTTCACATGGTGGCTCCCTCTGAGAATGTCTTAAAGGAGAACTATGAGGTGACTCACCTCATAGTTCTAGCCGACCTGTGACAATGAGACTGTCACAGGTCGGCTCAGTAGATCGGGAGGTGAGCGAACACATACCGGCGTTCGCTCACCTCTCGATCCTGTCATGGCTCTCTGCCGTGACAGGGGAGGGGCTCGATTCCCCCCTCCCCGCTCCGATCCGCCAGCCCTGACTGGCGGAACGGACGGGGGAGGGGGCGGGTACAGCTAGCTCTGCCTCTAGATAGGCAGAACCAGCTGTCAGTCACGCAGCTGGGCGGATCCAGACAGCATTGTCGGGATCCGCTTCAGCTGCGGCGTCTCAGCACACCGCGAGCTACAGCTCGTGGTATACTGAGCCTAGGGTGACGGGAGGACACTAGTTTGTGTCCTCCCGTTACCCTAAGGAGAACTATGGGGAAAAGCCTTAGCCCCATAGTTCTCCTTTAATAAGAATAACAGGACAACAATTCTGATATCTAGCAGAGTAATGTATCACGGGGTATCTATTCAGGTTACTATATGGCCACGTCTATTATAATTTCCAGATTCCAAAAGATAGTATATCACCATCATTTGTTGAGTACGCAACATACATCGTAATCCAAAAATGTATTTTGGTGGTTGCTTTCCTCATAAAACATGTCCAAAATGGCTATAGGTTCATCATTTCCAAGTTCTAACAGTAAGTTGCCTTTCTGTATCCAATAAGCAACATAGACTGTAGTGCAACGAGAGAAATACCTCGGTGGCTGCTCTCTTTGGGTCACAATGGGTCAAAAGAAGGAACTTGCCTAGCATATACCTTTACATAGAATTTGCTGGCATTTATAACCAGTATCATAATATTCATCAACATCCCCAAGGATCAATATTTCACATGATGAGCTATTATGTGTCTACTGTTGTTATAGAAACACATAAATTGCCACCATTGTTTCTGAGATATAGGAAATATAGGTCAGTGATCCCTTATTGACACTGTTGTCCTCAAGACAAAACTAGACAACCAGGGCATGGCTCTGAACCAAAGCTTCTGTTTCCAGGAAAGCTCTTTTCCAGATAATTGACTAGGAATAAAGTCACTCTAGGCAACCTTGGCTTTTCAGCAATGGTGAGACTACAAATACCACCATGCCTTTGCCTCTGGGAGTCATGCCTGTAGCTGTCAGAGTCTTGAAATGTCTCATGGGACTTGTAGTTTCACCACAGTTGGAGTGCTGAGGTTGCCTACCCCTGGTCTCGTGGATTCTCCAGTTCTAGCTGAAGTTGTGACTGAAAAGGTCAGACCATCTGGTGGTCTGAGTCAGCCTCTGGCCTCTTTTAGGTCCTTGGGATGCTCCAACAGTGAGACCTTCCTATCATAAAACCGGTTTGGAGTTATGGGTACTCCGTACAGCCTTCAGTGTTCCAGCTCTTCCTGTCTATTTTCCATAATATAAGAGAGGTAAATACATTTTATGTTCATACATAAGGCCCTTAGCTGCTAGCAGGTGAACGTCAGATTTTTCTATATAACAGGTATTTATAGAGCACTGATTTTGGCAGAGCTTTTACATATTGTAAGGTACTTACCAGAAAGCCACCCCGGGTTCATGCGCGCGCCCTGCAGCGTGCTCCTGTCTTGAGGATTAAGGGCAAATATGCTCTTAATAATGGGCGGGCGTGTATTGGATTCCGCGCACACAAACGTTAGCTTGCTACGCATGCCGTTACGCACGCACGTTCAGTGACATCTGATCCACTATAAAGGCAGTGTGAGCCCTGCATCCATTGCTGACTGGTCTCAGCTGTATCCTGTTTCCTGTCTCCTGATCCTGCTGCTTGGCTTACTCTGTTCTGATCCGGCTTCATCCCTGACATCCTTCTGATTACTGACTTGGCACTTCTACCCGGCAACTGGCTTCCTTGTGTTCGATCCTGGCTTGTGACCCCGACTACTCTGTGTCTCCTGATTTGGCACCTATTTCTTGCAAGTGTTTCGCTGTGAATGATCCTGGCCTGTGACCTCGACTACAATCCTGATTCACCTGTGGCATCCACTGGGCTTTCCTGCTTGGACTCTGTGCTGTGTCTCTTCAAGTCAGCTCCAGCCCAGTACTCCACGTTGCTGCCCAGCCTGTGGCCCATTCCCTGCTATTACCATACTGAGGTCAACGCACTCAAATTCAGAAGCCGTGTTTACCAAGGCAGCAGCACTCGTGCCTCCCTGAGTCCCCACTCCCCTTTCCCAGGGGATTTGGACTAGTGGTGCAAGGGTAACCCTCTGATCAGCTCAGTCTCCACCCAGGTATGTGACACATATCGTTCATTTACATCAGTCCCCGCCCTCAAGGAGCTTACAATCTAAGGTCCCTATCTAGGGGCAATTTAGACCAGAGCCAATTAACCTACCAGCATGTCTTTGAAGGTGTGGAAGGAAACAGAGGCAAGCACATGGAGAACATGCAAACTCCATGTAGGAATTCAAGCGAAGGACCCCGGTGCTGCATGGTAGGAGGGCTAACCACTAAGCTATTATTGTAGGGTAATCGTCTATATATTCAGGATGCCTCTTTCATTTTCTGAATGGCGTTCAGGGTCATTGTAGGAGAATGGCAGCAGATTTAAATTACACCTCCTCCGTGCGGTCCTTTTATTTGTTTGTGTCTTAATCAATTTTACTATTATGATCACCCACGGGCTCTGCATCATCACATCGATTTCCAAGGCCAACTTGACGCGGCTAAACTTACAAAATGGTTTCATTTAGAAGAGAAATAAAGATTTATGGGCCTGACACACGCAGCAGGGGAAGAGATGGGAATTAGGCTGAAGGCAAAAGCGTTGTTTTTCTAAATCTCTGATTGCCGAGAGCATCCGTGCGTCCAACTCACAAACGATTTATCGAGGGTCTCTCTCGCGCCAACCAAAAGTTCGCCGGAGTTCAGCTAATATTTGGACACTGGCATGAAGGTTCTAGGCTGTGGTAATGAGGACCATAAATAATTGGGAGCGTATGTGGAATGAAAGCCAAAACACGAGTTCTTGCACTTGAAAGCTGGAATGGCTACCCGAGGCTTTGGAACATAAAACTCACATGGGCTGGTTATGGTGACAATCAAACAATCAAACAGAGATTTAATCTGACACTTAATTTTTTATTCTCAGAGATTTGAGCAATAACAGAATAAATGTTTGGTGGCTAAGGAATTGGAGCGGTGACATTTCTTTTGGCTGTACAACATAAAAAAATGTGGTTAAAAAAAAAAGGGGGGGGGGTGTATGTTGGAAAGAGGGAGGGGGGTGTATGTTGGAAAGAGGAAGGGGGGAGTTTCGCTTAGATAGATAGGGGGACATATACTTAGCCTGAAAAAAGAAAGCTAATGCAGCCGCCACATCTGAGAACAGGTAAACTGCAATATATTCAATTTTTCTGTTTAGGTTTTGATATACTTTAAATATTTCTGACCACTGCACTCTGTGTGCTGAGAATACAGCAGCCAGGAGTATACAATGTACAGCACAGCGTATAGAGTGCATCGATTTATGCTCATCATAAAGAGGGTGGTGGTCAGAAGAATGCACAGGGAAGCTTGCAACGTGCAATGTACAGTGTATATTACATACTAGAGACCACCGCACTATCATACACAGCTCCTCCCAAAAAAAGCTGAGCTCCTCCCACTGATGCGTTTCACTCAGTAAGAGCGGTAGTCAGTGGGAGGAGCTCAGGTGGCCTGCCTTACAGCAGGTGGAACAATAAGTATAGATAGCGGCTTATAGATCCAGATCGCGTCTTTCTTTTCTTTATTTTGTTTGTTCCTTTTTCATTCCACAAGTGATTGCACAGAAGAAGAGCAGAGAGGCGAATTAAAAATGATATTTATACAACTGCCTGGCAGCCCTTGTTTGTTGGCTATCAATACAACACATTTATCTTCCGATATAAGAGGTCCGGGAACAATTTTAAAATACTAGAATCATGAGCTCGGAGGGGGGAAAAAAATTGCACAATACATAATAAAGGCAAAACCTGATTGCGGAGACTCCATTGTGAGCGGCGGCCATTCCACGTTGTTCTGTCTTTGCGCTCCAATTACGGAAAAAAAGCCATAATAAAACAGGAGTCGGCATACAACAGGAAGAAAGAGACCTATAATTTGCTCTAATAACGTTGCAATTGTCTGATCTCTTTTATTCCTGGTGCATCTATCATTTAAATAGCATTTCCTGCAATTATTAAGGAGAATAGGAGTGAAAAGACTGACAAAGTGGGAGGTCAATGTGCCACCATTTCAACCTGTTGCTTAGCAGCCCCCGGAGAGGGCGGAAGAGTGTCCCGTGCTCCCGCGTTGCTGCGTTTTGTAGACGATAAGATACATGTGGAATGTGTTCAGTGCTAGGGCCCTCACATTACTGACTGGGGTGAAGGAAGTGTCACTAAGTATCACCACTGTGAACATGGAGGAAATAAGATTTTTCCTGTTTGTCTTAGAACCGTCTTAATTAGATGTTGTTTATTTTAATTAGTTTGAAAATATTGATATAATTAGTTTCCTCTTCTTACCAACCCAAACATAACAAACTATTACCCTCGCTGTTACCCTAAATCTAACCCCTATCTCTTAACCCTACCACTAACCCTCCATGTAACTCTAACAGAACCCAATCTCATAACTCTACTCCTAACCCTCCCAGTAACCCTAACACTACCCCCATCTCTTAACCCTACCACTAACCCTCCCTGTAACCCTAACACTACCCCCATCTCTTAACCCTACCACTAACCCTCCCTGTAACCCTAACACTACCCCTATCTCTTGACCCTACCACTAATCTTCCCTGTAACCCTAACACTACCTGCATCTCTTAACCCTACCTCTAACACTTCTGCTAACCCTAACATTACCCCTATATCTTAACCCTACCAGCCACCCTCCCTGTATCCTAACACTACCCCCCATCTCTTAACCCTACCACTAACCCTCCCTGAAACCCTAAATCTAACCCCTGTCTCTTTATCCTACCACTAAGCCTCCATGTAACTCCAACAGAACCCCAGCTCATAACTCTACTAACCCTCCCTATAACCCGAACACTACCCCCCATCTTGTAACCCTACCACTAACCTTTTTGCTAACCCTAACACTACCCCCTATATCTTAACCCTACCAGCAACCCTCCTTGTAACCCTAACACTACCCCCCCATCTCTTAACCCTACCTCTAACCCTCCCTGTAACCCTAACACTACCCCCATCCTGTAACCCCACCACTAACCCTTCCTGTAACCCTAACACTACCCCCATCATTTAACCCTACCACTAACCCTCCCTGTAACCCTAACACTACCCGATCTCTTACCACTAACCTTTCCTGCAACCCTAACACTACCCCCATGCTGTAACCCTACTACTAACCCTCACTGTAACCCTAACACTACCCCCATCTTGTAACCCTACTACTAACCCTCCCTGCATCCCTAAAACTATCCCCCATAGCCCTAACACTGTATGTATCCCTAAAGAGAGAGTTAGAATATCTCCTGCTTCCATTGGCTTACTTACTGGCTCCTGATCAGAGAGTTAGAATATCTCCTCCTTCCACAATACAACCCTAACACTAACCCTCTCTGTTACCTTCATACCTTGCATTGGCTTGCTTACTGGCCTCTGGTCAGAGAGTGAGAATATCTCCTGCTTCCATTGGCTTACTTACTGGCCTCTGATCTGAAGGTGAGCATTTAACTGATGCGTCCCCAGGTCACGTTGAACGGGGAGAGCTGTTAGAAAATTGACATTTAAATTAAAGAAAATACAGAAAAATAGAACTAGAATTTCCGCAAACATCCTTCCCATCAAAATGCATCGCAGGACAGATCCCGGGGGTCATACTGGAGACCCTTTTTAAAGATTCATCCACCTTTGCCTTGTGATAAAGGGCCTCTAAAATACAGGTGCACTTTAAATCTCTGTGCTCCCTCAGCATCTCTGCCTAGACCGGGGCATCAATGTCTCCTGCTTCCATACACACAAGCCCACCGCATCCTGCGCTGCAGCAGTTGAGCTGCAATTGAATTATCAGTCCATTAGATAAACACAACATAGCATATTGTCATTATGTGACCAGCAATGGAGTTAGGAGCATTACTCTGAAATAGAGGATCCTGTAATTCAATGAACGTAGAGGCTGCGGGCACATTTGTTGCGCGTCTGCTTTGTCTTGTGTGCCAAAGTAAAACGTATTAGGATCAAGCTTGGAATATTCCATTGATGTGTGACGGATCCTAATGCGGTATTCAATTATGAACTGGTCTCCGAGACCTCCGAGGAATGATTAAAGGAGAAAAGATTTCCTTTTTTTTTAAAGCTGAACTCCGGGCAGAAATAAAAGTTCACCAATTAATCCATCTATGCAGTACAAGATATTGCTGAACCGAGCTCGTAGAAGCACCAGACTTGGTCTTTATATTTGATTCCTATAATGCAATGATCAGATTGCAAGAGGCAATGATGCGCATTATTACCACTCCCTGATCACCCACCTACAATGTAACATGGTGGCCCCTCAGAACCGTACACATTGCATTGTGGCAATTTTGGAATCAGCATGTTGAGTTCGACATGTGGCATAGCCCTGGAGAAGCAGCACAAAGAGCCACCAAGTTATGCAGCATTGCTCATGTGCTAACAGGAGAGAGCAGAGTGACTGTGAGATGATCTCATGAGTGCTGCTTCTCTTTCATTGTCCAATGTCAGATGGGAGGGGGGGTGCAGGTGAGACCAGGGGCGTCCTGAGGCCATGTGTTACCCAGAGCGGGTACCGTGTTATACTCCTCTGTGACGTCATTGCGCATGTGCGATGATGTCATCGCACATGCGTGGCCATCTTGGTGATACCTGCCGGCGCCCATCACCAAGATGGCCGCCAGCAGGTATCACCAAGATGGCCATGCATGTGCAATAACATCATTACACATGCTTGATGACGTCACGGTGGAGTGTAACATGCTACCCGCTCTGGGTGACACCAAGCCTTAGGAGAAGAGGAGACGTTCACCCAGCGGAATAAGGTATGCCGCCAAGTCCCCTCCTCTCTCCTGCAACTGTCGGGCTCTCGATCCATGCCCGAGTGCCCAACTTTTCAGACGGGGTGACACCAAAATGACTGCCAGTCATTGTGGTGTCACCC
>NW_017306274.1:790636-853728 GCF_000935625.1 Nanorana parkeri
GTAACAGCACGGCAGAACTAAGTAAGCCTGAGCCAGGTAAAACATATTTTCCCACGATGTGTCCGGTGCCTGCCCTTGCCCTTGTGTGTAAACAGTGGTCACTGTGCAGAGATCCTAGCTCTTTGTGTGGAAGCAGTGGCCTCTCAGCAGAGGTCTGACCTATTTATTTAAAATTATAATTTAAATCAGCTAAGATGCATCAAAGCAAGAAGCCAGAGACTGAGTTGAAAAGCCTGTGCCCTGCCAGAATGCTGCAAAGAAGGATCCTTGCTCTCTGTGAGGAGCAGTGTTCTCTAAGCATGCCCCCGTACTGATTCAGACCTATAGCCCTGCAATACACAAAGCTCATGTTATCTGTTGTATAGGTCTAGCTCTGACTCAGCAGAGGGTGTGTTGGAGCTTTGCAGAGAGACCACTGCTTCCTACAGGCCTTCCATATAGACCTAGTTGTATTAGCATGGCAGAGCTAAGTAAGCTTAAACCAGGCTAAAAAATTATTTATTTTCCCATGATGCTTCAGGTGCTTACCCTGTTTTGTTCCTGACAGTCACATGATGCCATAGAGGAGGCGGGCACAGACACAATATTTTTCAGACCCCGGGGCTGTAAATCTGCATCTCTTTCATTGTAAAGGGAACAGGCAGACATGCTAATTGTTTGTAGTGAAGCCATTGTCTTGATACAATATTCCGCTTGCCATTATTACGTACGAACAGCGCGCGGCGGTCTAATTACCAAACGTGATTGGCAGTTTTTTTTTCTGGCTCCAGGTTGATCATCATGTCCCGTTACATTGTAAGGATGAAACGCTGGCTGACGTTTTCTCCGTGTACGTGATGACATTTCTCATGTTCCTCCGTGTACCGGTTCGATTCCGCTATGCTCCGCCATTAATGACTTTCATGTCATGGCGCTACCTGCGGCTCGTGCTCTGTGCGTCTGCGGGCCCTTTGTACAAGGCTCCTCACATGTTGGGACATGGCTGCCTGACTGCTCCGCCACACTGTCTGCATGCTTTCATCTGGTGACATCGTATCTGCTTGCATCACCTGGGCACCGAGCGCCGCTTGTCTCCCCGCATCTCCGATGGCTTTCATCATTCTGCCAAGAATTCCCAGAATATTCCATTGTTCTAGATAATGATTCTGATAAGCCGGGACATGTATTTGACTGCGATTCAGCATGAGATGGATACTGATTATGGTTCATTATCCGCAGGGCGTGATTCTACTGGTAAGCGCTGCTCTGTCTTATTCCCAGGTAGGACTTAAAGGTGCACTCCACCTAGTAAAGACCAACTGAGCTACAGTCTATATCAGCTAGATATATTCCAGGTGCATCTAAGCAAGCAGCCACAGTCTGGGTCAAGAAGCCTTTCCCCTGCCAACATGCTGCTGAGAAGGATCCTTGTTCCTGTGTGGAAGCAGTGTTCTCTCTGCCGAGGCCTGGCATGACCCCTTATTAATTTAGACCTATAGCCCTGCAATAAGAAAAGCTCAAAAGAAAGCTCTCTGAAGAAAGACCTCTGCAAAGATTCCTTGCTCTCTGTGTAGAATCAGTGGTCTCTCTGAAGAAAGACCTGCACAGGGAGGGGACAGTGATAGCCAGCAGCAGCAGAGGAGGGGGGTGCACACTCCCACACACCATAAAAGCAATCGGGTGGCTCTATAGCAGCTCTGTAACAGATGTTCACAGTGTCCTGTTCGTGCGCGTGCTAAGGGGTGTGCTCAAGCAGGAAAAAACAATCACCGTACAAGTATGGCAACCCTCAGCCAAGAGGGATGGTGTCTGTTTGTTGGCAAGTGGTTAAAGGAAGAAACTGAAAGGCCCCTTTGTGCCATGTGTGAAATATGGCCATTGGTATTGCCATTCTGATATTAAGTATATATATATACCATATACAGTATATATACACTGTATTGCCAAACGTATTGGGACCCCTTTACACGCACATGAACTCTAACGGCATCCCAGTCTTAGTCCGTAGGGTTCAGTATTGGGTTGGCTCCGCCCTTTTCCGCTATAACAGCTTCAACTCTTCTGGGAAGGCGTCCACAAGGTTTAAGAGTGTGTCTATGGGAATGTTGGACCATTTGTGAGGTCAGGTACTGATGTTGGACGAGAAGGCCGGACTCGCAGTCTCCACTTTAATTCATCCCAAAGGTGTTCTATCAGGTTGAGGTCAGGACTCTGTACGGCCAGTCAAGTTCCTCCACCCCAAACTCCCCCCTCCATGTCTTTATGGACCTTGCTTTGTGCACTGGTGTGCAGTCATGTTGGAACAGGAAGGGGCCGTCCCCAAACTCCTCCCACAAAGATAATATATATATATGTTTTCTTGTGTTTTTGTGAGACAGTAGTGATAAAAACAATGTCCAGGGATGGCCACCAGGAAGCAAGTTTCCCAATAATTAACTTTCCTTAATGATCCCGAATAGAGAATGCGATAAATCTTTTTCTCCGGCTCTCGGAAATCAATGCGTGATAAAGTAATTATAAATCCGCACCCCGGGTTCGTTTAATGGAGGATAATGTGTTGTTGCTTTTTACTGTCGCTAGAGTTGGGCCGTTGCCATTAATCACTGAGGACTTTATTGTATTATGGGCTCCAGTGAGCGGGAACCAAAGGTCAATGCCAGTGTAGTGCACTTTTTGTTATTTCCATTTAATTTATCTGAATGTTTGGAAGTGGAAAAACAAATTAAATGATAAAAGAAAAAGTACATAATGTCCCCCGTGGTTGTTAAGCAGCGGAGATTATGAGATCGTTAGCTTTTCCTGTTTTTTTTCATTCTCAGTCCGTAGATAAAGACTATGTTCAAGTTAAAGAGAACCTGTTGGGATTTGTTTGCAAAGTGGAACTGAACTCAAAAGGTGAACATTTACTATGTTATAGGGAATATGTAGAAACGGTAATTGTGCCTAAGCAGCACCTTGAAAAAAGTACCTTCCATATATACTTCCAAGTATGTGAGCGTGCCTAGGAACTCCTGTAGCCTGAGCCTCATAACTGTATATCTGTAGTGTGAGATCTAAGGCTTCCTCTGATTGCTAGTGTTAGGGGACTAGGTGATGTCATTACTGTGCTGCTCACTGTTCTCTTTGCTTTTAAATACCCTGGCTGTCAAAAAAAAAAGTCACACACTCATTTCATTGGACCGTCTTTGGCTTTGATTAAGGCACACATTCTGCGTGGCATAATTTCCATAATCTTATACAATGTCACAACATTTATTTCTGTCCAGCGTTGCATTCATTTTTCACCAAGATCTTGTAGTGATGATGGGAGAGTCGGACCACTGCATAAAGTCTTCTCCAGCACATCCCAAAGATTCTCAATGGGGTTAAGGTCTGGACTCTGTGGTGACCAATCCATGTGTGACAATGATGTCTCATACTCCCTGAACCACTCTTTCACAATGTGAGCCGCAGGAATCCTGGCATTGTCATTTTGGAATATGCCCAATGTGCCATCAGGGGAGAAAGAATCCATTGATGGAAAAACCTGATCATTCAGTATATTCAGGTAGTCAGCTGGCCTCATTTTGTGGGCACATAATCTAGAACTATTATCTAATGGAAGGCTCTGACCTATTTGCTTAGCTAAATTCAGTTGGTGACTTTTTTTGGACTGGACAGAATATTTATCTATATCTCATGACCCAACGTTATGGTACTTTCTGGCTGGATGCACTCAAATCCCCTCCACTTTATGGCTTGACTAGCCCAGACCCTGCCTTAAAATATGAAGGAACTACCCACGCATGATCTCAATCCCAATTGCCTTTTTGAACTACTGCACATGTGGATTCACTCAAATGAGGTTGATGGTGTCATCCCAGGGCATGCTGACCTATTTGCTTAGCTAAATTCAGGTATTGACTTTTTTTTGGACAGGCAGTGTGTAGGAAGGGTGTAGATAAGGTTCATTATTCAATATAAAGCAAAGATCAAGACATGACCTCAAAATAGCAGGAGGAAAGTTCAACATTGGCATTAGGAAGGGAAGTATTATTTTACCCAAAGAGTAGCTGATGGAAAGAAAAAGAGAGAGAGAGAGGGAAAGAAAAAGAGAGAGAGGGAAAGAAAAAAAAAAAAAAGAGAGAGAGAGAGAGAGAGAGAGAGAGAAAGAAGCAATCTTGATGGACCACTTGGTCTTCTTCTGCCATCACTCTTCTATGTTTCTATATCTCCTGCCAGACAGTTCTTGGCTTCCACGGCTCATCTTTCATAACCTGATGGCCCATCTTTGTTGTTTCCTAGATGAGTAACCAAATATCTCAAATCTGATCTGACCATTTTTCCCTCAATTTAAATTCAATTTTACTAGCAGAAATAATAATCTTTCTTTCAGCGCCGACAACGTCTACACAATAAAAATCGATCGGCATTATGACTTATTTTTTATGTACAAAAAAAAAAAAGTTTATAGAAATCCTATAGACGAGTTCACATTTGCCAACAAAGACATATCTCATTAACCACTATCTTCTTCCGCGCTATTATCTTTGGCCGAGTTATTAATTGTTTTCCAAATGCTAATAGCTTGTTTCATAAAATGAATGAAGCTACTGTAGAGGAGATACAAAAAAGAAAAAAAAAAGGTCATTTTATTGCTCGAGTCGCATGCCAATCCATTAAATGTTTATTGACTTACTGAGTCCTCTTCATGACTATTGAATAACCAGTAGTCTGACTTGTGATGATTTATATAATCTCTCCCAAATGATCCTAAAATAGTTATTTGGTTATGAAAAATGTTGTCTTGTTCCAGTGGAAATTGATAACTTAATTAAATTTTGGGCACCTGTATTTATCAACCCGGTCACACTCTGATCCCCTGATCATCTTTTAGGAGGGAGATGGATGAAGCTCACTAGCTCAGATGATCAAACTTCAGCATTTTATTAACTTAAAAAAAAATCAGGTGCAGGACACGGTGTAGTGGTAACATGGGAAGTATATGAAAGAGCTTCCGGCAGGAGTTTGTTCCCCATGGACCCTAGGCACCAATCCCTTGTGTGTGTTAGGCAATGCTAGCCTCCAAATGAGCAAGACCAAATGTTTGTGGACACCTGACCATCTTTATGAGCGTGTTGGACAATCCATCTTAAATCAAATGGGCATTAATGTGGAGCTGTGCTACTGATGTTGGAAGAGGAGACCTGGCTTGCAACTGGTGTTCCAATTAATCCCAAAGGTGTTCAGTAGGGTTGAGGTCAAACCAATCAAAACCATGGCTTTGTGCACAGGGGCAGTCATGGTGGAAGAGAAAAGGGCCTTCACCAAACTGTGACCAGAAGGTTGGATTTTTTCCAAAGGCATTCAGTAGGGTTGAGGTCAGGCTCTGTGCAAAAAATACACCAAAAGCCACCTTGCAAAGGTGGCTTTGTGCAAAGGTGCACCGTCATGCTGAGACTTAAACAAGCCTACCCCAAATAGTTCTGTTTAGAACTAGGGGACAGTCATGGTGGAACAGAAAATGGCCTTCACCAAACTGTGACCACAAGGTTGGATTTATTCCAAAGGCATTAAGTAGGGTTGAGGTCAGGGCTCATGCTGAGACTTAAACAAGCCTTCCCCAAATAGTTCTGTTTTCACCTATTTTTACCCCATTTCCATCTCCTTGTAATGTTCCTCTGGTTCGCGGCTCCTCCCGACTGCGTTCCAGGCTGGGGCGCATCGGCCGGGGAGACCGCCGCAGGCCTCCTCCCCCTTGACGGAAGCTACTGTGCGTTCCAAACTGGAACGCGGAAGTAACCCGTGGCCGCGTGACGTCACGGCCGCGGGCTATTTAAACCTGCCAGAGACGCTGTGGGGTGTTCGATGAGTGGGATCATAGCCCAAACACCCCAGGAACCTCACCACCCTGCCTCGAACCTTTCCTCACGGATCCTAACAGCTCCCCAGCAGCCAGCCTCCACTGGACTCCTCTTGCATGCAGCTGATCGCTCATACAACCAAACCGCTGCCCCCTAGTGGAGACTCTCGGTATCACCTCTCTTCAATGCAATACAATTCCACATATGCTGTGTAAAGGGGATTGCTTCTGTTATCTGACATAGAGACTATCTTATCCGATTGTACCACAATTCCAGATAGGATTGCCAAGATGGGGAATATGAATTAATATTCTTTAAACTACTTTGCCTGTTATTACCGATTATTGTTTAGCAGTCCATGATGACTAAATCCTAAACTCTCCGTTTATGATTGAGAGAGCCCCCTGGGATTTTAGCCTGACAACCGCACTAAACAACTGTTGGAACCGCAGCTGTGATCCACCATACAATTTCCAAAGACGGGCCCTGACACTCCTCCAGCCCCCTTCATCCAATTCCTGTCTACTTACACTCACCCAAGCATTGGCTGGAGATCATTGATCTGGGGTGGCTTCCTAAAAGTGACAACGATGGACCATGTCTGCACAGTGTGTTTCGGCAAAGTCACTTGTAGCCAACACCAGGGTATTATGTGACTACAAGACAACCCAGGACGACTGTTGCAACCCCATAACAGGAAGTGCCTGAACATGGAAGTATCACCAGTTTTAATAAAAGATACATATTTAAAAATATTAAAAAACATCTTTTGAAATGACATTAGCATGTTAAAGCTTACCACATATGAGATTTTAGCGATTGGGTTTACTTTAAGGAGGCTCTCCAAATAAGGAACTAGTGCATATGAGATTTTAGTAATGGGTTTACTCTAAGGAGGCTCTTCAAATAAGGAACCAGTGTTGAATTTAATAATCAAAACCAACAAACTCATTTACCAATTTTCAATGCAAAGACAAAGAATCCATTGTGCAGTCCAAGACACAACAGCCTTGAAAAATATTACGGTCACGCTTACTCCCTCTATTGCACATTGCAGGGCAACCGGCACAGATCACAATAGGAGAATGTCCTCTTGCATTATGGGAGCTGAACCTTTAAAAAAAAATCACAATGACATCCTGGACCTCAGCAAATGGGTTCACCAAAGCTGATTACTTGCGGACACACTTGTGTGACTCTGTACCCTACAACTGCGCGGCGCGCCGGGAGGGAGCAGCCGCTGCAGCCTTCGCACATCTGACATTTTTTGGGGACTGTCATTTATTCTGTTTTATCTCCTCCTGCACCCGTTTTATTGTCTGTTACTCTACCTCAGTCTGGGCTCCAGGCCAAGGAGATAAAAAAGTGAAACCTCTTGGATTCAAAAAAATATAAAGGTTTGCACAGTCCCAAAATACAGCTTGAGCCTGGAATTTAAAGGAGAGTATATTTTCATACAATCCTGGGAGCGCAAAGCCATTAAAAGCCGTGTGATCAGGTCAGGTTCTCAGAGCAACTTAAACAAGAGGCGTGAGTAAGCTCCCAATAAATGCCAAACTCCCCACATGCAATAGGGCCTCAAAAGTCAGATTTTTGGATACAAAATATATTTTATTTTTCTTTCCTTGATATTTACCATATTCTAACCAGGTCCAAAAACAAAATATTTAAATGGAAGAAGAACAAGAGAGAGAAAAAGAATGAGGTGAAAAATAAAAATTGACACTTGATTGGTCACTGTGGGCAAAAGCTCACTTGTTACATCTTTCCTTTGTCTTTCCTGATTTTTGTATCGTGTTCTCACCTTTGTCTATACACAGAATATGGGCAAAAGTATGTGGACTCACCTCCGAATGGTTGAGTTTAGGTGTGTGTTAAAATGCTAGAGCATACCAAGCCGTTATTTACCTTCTGCTGCTGACCGTGGAATCCAGCCGCCGGCCAGCAGTAATAAAAACATTAGTTAGTTACTAATAAAAAATTTTAGTGTGCACCAAGCAACCAACATTTTTTTTTTTATGTGCATCAAGCCACCGCAAAAAACAAAGCGAGGACATATGTCCTCGATTTTTTTTTTTTTTGCCGGTGGCTTGAATGCCAGATAATGGGGAGTTTACTGTACAATGAATTCATCCATAATGCAAAATAAAATGCTGCAGTTATTTTTTAGTATGTAGAAAGATCTCAGTTTCCAGCCCGTCCTAATTAGCAATACTGGGATTTATCCAAGGGAAAAAAACCAAAAACTAAAAACTTGCACTCAAGTTAAAATGGGAATTTAAGAGAGAGAAAAGCATCTTTCAACAATCCGCTGCCTTTGTACTTTTTCGAGTAAACAGAATTCTAGACGTGTCAATTATTTGACTTCCTCGGGCGTTTAACTGACCACTTTGTTTTGCATCCTTGAGGGGATATGAGCGGGTTTGATCTCGAATGTTGGCGAGGCTGTGAAATTGTAAATACGGGAGCAGTTTGCGAGTTTGCAATGCCCCAGTTGTTAAGAGTGCAGAGCTCTAACATGCTCATGTGAGGGGGGAGAAGATATCTAATTGAGCTTCTGCCCTGAAGTCTTTGGTGTCCTCTGAAGACAACCGCACTCCCTTAAGAATGAGCACTGTCAGGTTTTTATGGGATTTTCCACTTTTGGATAACTTTATTTTACTGGCCTATATTACTAAAAAAGATTCGGTTCATAGCTCACTTCTGAGATTTCCTCGGCAACTGTCCATAGACTGGCAATGATGCCTATCTCCATTGTCCTGGCTGACGAACCACTGGTGTGGTTAAAAGAATAGCCGGCATGGTGACATCACTAGTCATTACTGCAACCCTTTTGCTGCCTTTGTTCCATTAGGGAGATTTGCCTTCACATCTGCAACATGAACCCAGAGGAAGTCCTCTAAAGTGAAGGAAATCCCTTCTGCCTTGGTGGCAGTTGTCACTGGTACAGGTGTCCCCATTGGAAGATTTGCTTTTAGCTCTTGTTCTGGTGACAACACTGCCATTTTGGATTCCTCATCAGTATTTGTCCCGGTCACCCAGATAGTAAGGATAACTTACCACAAACTTGTGTCAGGGTTAAATTGTAATTCTTGTTAACTTGCTGCACACATTCCCTGGCAAGTTGTAGACTTGCAGAACACTCACAGCACAAGTTCTAGGTGACACTTTTTGAATTTGTAGCAAATTTGCTTGTCAAGTCTACAGCAAGAGTCCTGCAGGTCTTAGCAAGAGCTCTGCAGGTGTACAGCACTTTTGCAGAGCTCGCTGGTCTGGAGACTTGCAATGCAGACTTGCTGTGATTGCACAACAAAATTGTGAAGCTTGGCAAGTCTAGCAATAGTTTAGCAAGTAATTTTCAAACTTGCAGCTCAATTGCTTGCTTTCTGGGGGAGGGGTGGTCCCTACAGTTTTCACTGCCTGAGGCCAGAGGGGGAGGTGTGAACATTGCTAGTGGTGCTTGTTACCCGATCGGGGGAGTCCTTGGTCCTGGTGATGCACGGCACATCTGGCTTTGGTTCTGTTTTGCGTTCCAGCCCGCTCATTGACATCACTGGTTGCTAGATGCTGGCCGTACACCAGCCAAGGCATCCCACTCAGTTCCTTGCAAAGGGTGACGTCAGTTAGCTGGGCAGGATTCCAGCCAGAGCGGCACAGGTTGGCAACCTGGGACGCTCTGGCTGGAAAGGGGGTGGCAGGCACATCTGCCCCCCCCCCATGTGACCCAATGAAATGCCGCTTGAGGCAACCACATCAGGCTGTCTCATTATAGGGAAAGCCCTGGTCCCGGTGACAATGGTCAGCAGGGGTCAATCTCCAACTTTAATGTTATTTTTCATATTGCAACAACATTATTCTTTTATCTCCCAAATGTGAGGAGCTATTCTTTTGGAGGGTGCCGCTGTTACCCTTCCAATGCCAACATTTACCATAACATACAACAACAAGAATGTGGCAACTTGAGTATTTGATTGAAAAAGACAGCATTGTCAGCAACCAACCTCCAGCCTTCCAATTTGACATTAAAGCAGCCACAGCACGAGGGCATCTCTATACTGCAAGCTAACCCATCAGCAAGCTCTCACTTTTAGACTGACAGCACTGTGGAATGCAACACAGCCTGATTGGCTGACACTGTTCATGGTCCTTCCAGCCTTCTGTGTGGGAGTTTCCATGAAGCTAATATAAAAAAAAATGATTTGGGTCCTTATAGTGGGTGTATTAAAAATAAAAATCTGCATTCACTGATTTTATTTTGCAAGTACGGTACTTGTTAGCTCCCCTGGAGTTCAGATTAAAAATAATTTCTGAACATTTTTAGGGCCTGTTCACATGATTTTCAGGTCCGGAACAGGTGCGGATCTGCAGACGCGGTGCTATGTGTTTTGGCCGCGTTTTTAATGCGTTCCAGTAGAAAAAAAATATATATTTTTTTTTTTCTGGAGTGGGGCTGTCAGTATGTTAGCTGCAATGCAGTGCGTTTTTGACACGTTTTGCGTTTCCGGACCGTTTCATGACCGTACAAAATGTAACATGCAGTATTTTTTCTGTCGTAACCTGAATGGACTGCGCACGACCGCACGTGAGAACTGTAGCCCATAAAACACATAGGGATACATTGGGATGCATTTTTAGTGCAGGAGCGTACGGATCAGGTCAGCACAGAACACGGACGTCGTGTGAACAGGCCCAACACTAATGTACCCGCTACTGTATTTGTTTTTTAGAAGGGATTAAATAAGTTACAAAAAAAATGCGTGAAGCTCGGTTTCAAATGATTCCAAGAGAAACTAAGTTCATCCATCCATCTTTCTGCACTCATTAAAATTATAAACAACGCTAGTCATGCTAATTTGGCTGCGCTGTTGGCTTTCTAAATGTATTAAATGGGGAGCTGATGTGAGTAACAAGCCTGTAAATACAAATGAATATGTTAATGTTGTTCATAACAAACCGTATTTATTCCCAGATAATTTTTTGTACAAGTCATTCTGAATTAAGAAAGCTGGTCGGATGTCCAGTGAAACGTCCGAAAAATACAACAAGTCCAGTTGCCTTGACTTATTTTTTACAGATATACCATGACCTGAATGAATGAGAACCCTCACAGACATCTTCCTGTAGGGTGACTCTCTGTCGTTCAGTTTTCTCCTGTGTTGTCACCCTGTCCCATTGCTTTCTGTCAGGGTACCATGCACAGGGGTCCTCACACCACATACAGGTACCCACGCAGGATGACCAAATTAATATGACCACGCTGGATGAGGTTATGCACAAGGTTTATTTGTTACACAGCAAACAAAACTACAAACCCCCTCAAACACCAAGAGGTTTAGCAGTGAAGTAACAAAATCACGGTTGGACCAAACACACCTACAGCCAGGGGGAACAGCAACAAGGAGGGGGTAAGAGGACTGCAGATAGACAGCAGGGTTCAGGAAGCAGGGTTCAGGTAACAGGGCTCAGGTAGCAGGGTTCAGGTAGCAGGGTTCAGGTAGCAGGGTTCAGGAAGCAGGGCTCAAGAAGCAGGGCTCAGGAAGCAGGGCTCAGGAAGCAGGGCTCAGGTTCCAAGGCACAGGACATGGGAGTCAGTCAGGTGCAGGCAATGCAATACTGACCCAGCTTCCTGACTGCAGGGAGTGCCTAAATACCCTCCCATGAAGCACCAGGTGATGGGATGATCACTCACAGCCTGGGCACACCCGCAGGCGAGCACAGGAACTGCAGGACCTTTTATGTGACCCTATCACTAGAAAAATAAACTCAAACAAAGGCAGCCGACAAAAAAAAGATAACTCGCCTGACTTGCGGGTGGTGACTGCAATTGGAATATGGTGGGTGAGATAGCGAGTCATCATTGTGCAGTGTGGTTTCTCCTGCTCACCCCTTTATCATTTTAGGATACAGTAATGAAGTGGGGTCCGGCAGATGGAGACACAGCAGAGGTTAAGGCATTCAACACAGACAGAAATGTCATATTCCAACAGTGATCACAGCTCTGTAAGAGAGCGAAGGCTGGATTTGCTGCCTGCCAAAAAGCAAGGATGAGCAAACTTCTTTCATAGATCGTTTCTGTTTGAGGTTAGGTCCCCTAGGAAAAGAGTCTTCTTGAAGCCCAATTCCATCCTCCCTTCAGTGTCCCAGGTGAAGCCCCGAACCACAAGCTATTTTTGATCATTTTCAGGGGTCTCCTTGGAAGCCACATGACACGCAAGGTTCTCTTATCATTGTACTGTGGGGGCAGGGTGCTGTGATGATGCACTAGCAGGAGGCAAGTACATAACACATGGCATTTATAGGACGTTGGGCGAATCAGGGTTGTCCCTAACATGAGGCAGCCTGAGGCTGTTGACTCAGGTGGCATCTCTTTGGGTCACATGGGGGGTGGGTGGCAAGCAGATCAGCAAGGCCGCTTTGCTGCATAATGTTTGCAGTGTGCCTGCCGCTTCTTTTCCTGCAAGAGCGTCCAAGGTTGCTAGGAGCCGGGTGGGGAGATGTGTAAGGGCCATACACATCTACCCGTCCGGCTCTTAGCAACCTGGGATGTTCTGGCTGGCGTCCTGCCAAGCTCCTGGCAACCAATAATGTAACTGGTTGCCAGGAACTGAGGTGGATGCTCTGGGTGGTGTCCTGCACAGTTCCTGACAACCATTGATGTCAGCTCCGGAGCCAGAGCTGGGTGTTGAGAGGGTCCACGCCCCATTAGTGTGCACCACCAACACAATCCCCCTGAACATGCACCACCAGCACAATGCCTGCCCCCCTTATGGAACCACAAGCACCCACCACCACCCCTCACTTCAAGCGGGGCGAAAAGGCTAGGGACACCCCTGGGGAGAATGATGCTGGGCATCCTCCAGCTTGGAATAGTAGTGGCGCTGGACCTCAGATCTAAGAGCATTATTATTGAAGCCAGAGATGCCTTTATATATTTAGGACAAGGCAAGAGGAAAACCAAAACCGGAATTGGGCTTCAGGTCCACTGAGAGTGATCGAATATCTGCAGGAGGTATCACAAATCTGAGCATTACCTGTGGCTCTTGGTCCATGGAAGGGTTAACTGCCGAGGAACAATTACTAGAATTGCTTATCCTTGCACAAGGATATTGCGTAATGTTTTGTCCTTCTCTTAGCTCCGCAGAAAAGGGAACTATCACCTCATTGTATGTGTGTTGCCTCCGAAATTTGACTTAATTACGGACAAAGGTCACATTATACTAGCACGGGAAGTTTGTATCTGGGAAAAAGGAATTAAAAAAAAAAAAAGGTTTTAATTAGACTTCATCCCCTCTTCCTGAACAGATTTAAGCATTCATAAAATAACAGTGGTAAGCCAATTAATTATAAGAAAAGAACCTATATTGTTTAAACGGGTCGCACAAAAGCGATTCTCTCTTCCTAATCCACGCAGGACGTCACGAAGGAGCCGGTGCCAATTCCCAGAGGAAAACTCCTATTGGTCACGGACTTCTGATAATTGTTCTTCAGTAATTGTATAATTGGTATGCCACTGTTTTCTTATTGACGGATTGCTTTAGGCTTGTTTGGGCCTTTTACAGTCTTGGCACACCACCGTAATGTCTTTGTGTTCGCTGCAAATACATAACGAGCACATTGCAGGCTAGTTTCCTTCCAAAACTAATTTCTCATTTGTGTCTACACAGCAGTCATGGGGGGGCAGCACGCTGGCTAAGTGGTTGGGTACTACTCTAACCATGCCCAGCTGGGGTCCTGGGTTCGGGTCCCACTGGGACGCGGCCTGCATGGTTTACTTCCTAATACACTAGTAGGTTAAAGTGTATATCAGGACAACATTAACAAATGCGGTACATATCTGTGTGTGTATATACATACAACTAAACTGTTTCAACATCTCAGGTTATGAAACTGAGGTTTTTGTTTCATTTTTTTGCAAATACATGTGAAGCAACACTGACCATCAAGGCTCTTTAACTCTAAACTATCTGAGCTCCCAACCTGGGTCAAATGGGATAGCTCCGTCCCCCACAACTGCAACACTCCTTGGTTCTACTAGAACACTATTAAAGTCATCATGGAGCACGAGCCAAAGACTATCTACAAGTTGAATTGGGTCAAGGACACTGTAGAGACTTTTCCAGGCCTGGCTCTGGACTCTTCCACATGTGTCTTCTAAACGGGCCCCAAGATTGGCCTTGGATGGCGATCCAAGGAGAGTTGCCTTTGAGAACCTTTATGCTTGCTATAAACCTGTGCGCAGCCCAAAGACTTTGTGCCAGAAACAGAGATGACTTTGTGGCACTTTTGCTGAAAAGGAGATTGATAGTACCTGGCTGGTGATGTGCCGGCTCAAGGATGCTTTGTGGTGCACCAGGAAGCGTCTCCTCCACCAGAAGGAGAGCATGTCCATTGAAGACTCTCGCAGACCGATATCACCTAATGGACTTTAAGGAACAAGAGTTTATCTGACATGGTGTCCCCGTCTCCCACTCTCCCTTCTGTACCTTTATCCTTCAAGAAGGCTACAGGGCCTGTGAAGTCTTTCCTCCTATCCTCCATCACACCTGATGCTTTCTGAAGTAGTCCTATAAGGTTGGTTTTGTTGTGGTGCTGGTATGGCTGTGGTGCGGAGCTGTGTGTCACTGCACGTCTGACATAGGTATCTCTGGTGGTAGGTCCTTAGGGACAACATATGGCTTACAGGATAAAGTGGTGTCATTAATGATGTAGTGGGCCAAAGACCCTTTTGTCTAGTGATATATGTGTTAAGCATCATACCAATGTGTCAATGTATTTTATTTGCATGATTGGACTGTATTGTTATGTAGTGTATTATTGTGCTGCATCATAATATTTTGTGATTGTACCCTAATAAAGTATTTGTATATACTTTATATTTTTTTATATATCAATACATTTTTTTAAGTAGGCTAGAAATAGAGGGGGATTAGGGTTAGCAGCAATTAAGGTTAAGGTTGGGTACCCCCCAAAAGAGGGTTAAGTTCTCGGTTAGGTTATGCATTAGGATTAGTCCCAACAATATTCACCAAACCCCCAAACCTCGATAAAATAGGTACCCCCCTAAAGAGGGTTAAGATCTCGGTTAGGTTATGCATTAGGATTAGTTCCAACAATATTCACCCAACCCTAACCCCCAACTCTAACTCCCAAACGCTAACCCTAAAATGGGAAGGTTTTATTTAAAAATGTCATTAGTATGTTAAGGCGGGAAAGGAGTTCCCAGGAAGGGAAGGAAAAGCAGATAAGGGGGAGAAGGGAGCAGAGAAGCAGAAGCAGGGGCATCCCCAGCCTTTTTGCTGTAGCGCGGGCTATACGGTGGGTGGCTGAATGTGGAGTGGCCCCTGCATCATGTGGCAACCATTGACATCACTGGTTTTCCAGAGCTGAGCAGGATGCAGGCCAGTGCATTCCAGCCAGAGCGTCGCATTCAGCTACTGGTACCCTAGGACATCACTGGTTGCCAGGAGCTGAGTGGGAAGCCAGCCAGAGCATTCCAGGTTGCTATGAGCTGGACGGGGAGATGTGTATGGCACTTAAACACCTCCCCACTTAGCTCTTAGCAACCTGGGATGCTCTGGCTGGAAAGGGGGCGGCAGGCAGCACCCTATGTGCCCCAAAGAGACCTCAGGTTGCCTGGAAGGCAAAATAGGGTGGGAAAGGAGTACCCAGGAAGGCAAACTAAAATCAGATTAACCTTCAACTTTAAAGTTATTTTTCATATTGAAACAACATTATTCTTATTCATTTCCCCAATTGTGGGACGCTATATTTTTGGTGTGCTCCCCTGCCACCCCATGCTGCATTATGATGATATTTTCCTCTTATTTTATGATGCAAATTTTGGATCTGACATATAATGTGCCAATCTATCATCAGCCAAAGATCTGAGCCATACACTGTTTCATCCTACGTGCTTTCTAACCGGGTTGAGGGCAGAATTGTCAAAGTTTACTTATTTCTAACTCTAAGGAAAAGTTGAGGAATTTTCTTTCCCCATCTAACAGATTGTTTGAAAATTACAGTAGTTAGATCCGGAAAGCCTGCGTCATTTGTGAATTATTCATCATGACAACCCAACACCTTGGAATAAAGTTTAGAAAGAATCCGGAAAAGTTGCATCTGTAAATTACCTGTGTTAAATTCACGAGCCGTCGTATGCGGCGTTATCTTTTTTCCCCCCATTTCCTAAGTTCTATCCTGCTGTAAAATGTAATTACAATGTTCCAGCTCACCTGTTTGTTTAGGTATCGCCGTAAATCTGCTACCTGATTAGTTTAGAGGCTGTGCATCCAGGAGGCCGATGACAAGCAGCGGGAGCTGTAAAATTGCGGCTAATATATTTATATTTTTAAGCACATACAGGAAACAGCAGCATGAAAATGGTGTGTGCAGGCGCTGTCGCATTTAGGGAATGTTAAGTGGAAGAGAAAATAGAGGAAATTATGGTAAATATGTATATAGAAACAGCCAAGTCGAGATGCTACAGATGTCCAACTCTACTACACCAGTAGAACCCCAACATGTTGGCGTTGTTCCGATGACTTGGGCACTATGATACATATATGGCGGAGTTGCCCTTATATCTTATCTTTGTGGTCCCAGGTATTTGATGCTTATAGAATAAAACGGCATCCCAGATTCCCATATCTTCAACTGTCCCTTACCTCTACCAGCAGGTGTGCAATAATGAAGCAGGGAGCTTGGCAGGTGGTCAAGTGACCACCCGCCCAGCTTCCTAATTGGATGGGAAGCCGCAGCCATGCTCCCTCGCAGCTTTTCAGGCACCGAAGACTGCGGTTGTTATGTGAGGAATGTAACTGACAAGTGCGCTCTGTATCTCTGAGCTGGTCACAGAGAGATATTTGTGATCCCTCCACTGGCTCAGTGACTAAAAACACAGCACCCACAGTTGTGCTCGGGGTGATTAGGATGTGCCCAGGCACACCCGGCACACCCCCTGCACACGCCTACGATCTTATCCCATGACACTGGAACTCCCAGACAGTACCAGACATGCAGGACCGGTACAGAAGCTTTGTGCTATGATGAATATGGAGCAAATGACGGCACATGTTGATGATCGTCAACTGCAGTTTGATGAAAAATGGGCTTCTTAGATCTTGTTTATGGACATAGATAATTTTAGGTCCCTGTGATAAAGGGGTTGGTTGTATGTGCCGTCGTATTCATAACTATCGGTTCACAAACTATTATACTTTATATTTTGATGGCACGTGGTGTTTCTCTCCTTATCTACTGTATCTACTATTCTCTATTCGCTTGTGTAGCTCTCTTTCTTTGTAACCACTGTTCACGCCTCTCGCTGGTTTGTGAGGATGAACCATGACTCGAGAGCCGCATCATATAGTTCCAGCTCCTATTCTACTGATTGATGGTTGCTGATGTCGTAGAACCCCACATAAGCACAGGGAGAACATGTAAACTCCATGCATATAGTGTCCTAACCAGGATTCAGAGCAGGGACCCCCAGTGCTGTAAGACACACGTCCTAACCGCTAAGCCACTGCCTATCTTCATTTTTCTAGGAGCTGCAGGTACTCTTTATTTACATAGTACATAAACAGCTGATCAAATCGGTTCATGAAAAGAATTACAGTATCAATATGTTTAAGAGCTGTACCATCTGCTGCATCATATGTTCTATTTTCCATACTAAAGAAAAGAGAGACTAACGTTAAAGGGAACCCGTGAGTTTGAAAATATGGGTTCTGACACTGTTTGCTTAATTTTGAAAGCTAAACTCCAGGAGAACAGCTAAATACACAAATCAAATACATATATGGGAGCTGTTTTGCCTGCCAAATTATTTGTTTTTCTGCCCATGCAGTTTACAGAGCTCTACCACACAGCTCAGCCCTGTCTGGCAGATCAGAGGACCTGATTTTTCCCTGCTGCAGCTAAGTAACACTTACAGGTCTTCTCCCTCCCTTACCCTGTGATTGGACAATCCCTTGTTAGCACGTGAGCACTGCCACACAACATATTGGTTCATTGTGCTGTTTACCCCTCTCACCAGCTTGAGTTTTGCTATACAGGGTTTCGGCCAGGGGCTGCTAACAACTCGGCACTTCAGGCACTTCAGCTTGAAGGTTTGTGATATGGGCTGTCATGCTTATCCTTGCTTCCCTACTTAATGAGTTATCAACCTAAAACAAGAATGAATGATTATATCAAATGTACTGTCTGGGAGCATCCAAACCTGGGCAAGCTCCATATACCTATTGTTATAGAATGGTCCAAGATCTTATTTGCTGGACTAAGATATATGTGCAACCCAGGGACAAAGAAATGGTTGCAGGGAAAAAGTCTGAAGTCTAACACCAAGGGGTGTATTTATAAACAATTAACAGAGCCATTCGCCCTGTAAAAGTACACGTACATTCGTTCTGTGCGAATGGAGAGAAAAAACTGTTATTAGTATGTAGCCTTATTGTGGTGTCAGGTCCTTTAAGAGGAAAGATATTGCAGCTGCAGGTGGAGCCAGAGAGCACAGGCTGTGGAGACTGTATACAGAGCTGATTTGGATACGTTTGCTGAAAGGATTTTTGAGAACTGCATTACCCAGGAGGCTGTGGGGAAGGAAACAGGAGGCTTATGGGTTGCAACTGCAGAGCAGCCTCAGTCTGGGACAGCCATCTGAAGAGGACAGACCTGTGTAACCCTGTGTGGGTTAAGACTGTGTGAAACAAAGCTGTGTGGTCACCGCTGACATATAGGGACACACAGGCTCTGTGCAGCCGTCTATAGAGAGACTGATCTGAGTTGCTGAATCGGAGAGGACCCGATCGAGTGCCTGAAGTGAGGCCCGGTGACTTGGTTAACGCAAAGGACATCGAGGCCTAGTCGCACTGCCGAACCAGCCACTGGGGTGATCCAGCCATCCAGAGGGAGACGACTGCCAGTATCCTGAGTGAGTGAAAACTTCTTACAAGGGACCCAGATGACTTCACCTTCCTCCCAGAGTCGACTAGAGAGAGAGAGGACACCCAGCTTCCACCAGCAGACTTCATCTCTTCCCATTTGATCTGAGGAGTGGTGAGAGGCCTTTGGCCGCAGTGACACCCTGTTTATTGTTCACATCTGCTATACATCAAGGGCCCCAACGTTGGCTAGCCTAGGACAATACTACTGGCCAGTAGTTTAGCGGGGGATAGATACTTTTAAGTAGAGATATCAATGTTGATTGCATTCAATCTAAGTATATTGTCTGAGAAATTATGACATTGCAGGCTTTCCTGCATGCAATAGATTGCTGCTGCGTGTCAGATTGCCTTATCCTGTTATTGGTTGTATTACAGGTGATTGGGGAGCCGTTAAGTGTTTGTTCTATTCCATAGTCAATAAATCTGTTATAAAACTTCACAAGGTGTGCTGGTGTGCTGTGGGTTCATTGCTTGTGGTGTGTCACAGAGGTGAAACAGAAGACCCGATCATCCAGCGGCTCCTTCGGGGGTGAGCGCTACAAGTATATTTTCTTTTCAGGTTCAATGTAATATCAGGAAAATACTGCCCTATGGCCACCAGATGGAGCTGAAGAGCATAGGAAATAAAAACTTCTTCCTTATACTCCTCAGCTCCATCTAGTGGCCACAGTGCGATTCACTTCCTCTAAACCAGTGGTTTCACTTCCACTAAACCAGAGGACCTATAATGCAAGGAGCTCCCTGCTTCTGCATCATTCATTGTGTGGATCTGTGCTTCTTCTAATTCACTTTTCCTGTTGCTTCCTAAATATTGATACTCATTAGATCAAAAGTCAATGAGTATGAGATGGGGCAGTTCCAACATGAGGAAGCAAAATTACAACATTTTTTTAGTTGTCGACGGAGAAGAAGAAGAAACTGTGCATGAGGACCTACAATGCAAGCATCTCCCTGCTTCTACTTCATCCATTCTTTGAATCTGTGCCCCCCCTTCACCCTTCTTCTGCCAGACCAGAGGCAATACTTGTGACAAGCCCTTTGAAATCTGCTTGAGTTTTTTTGGGCACAGCTTCCAGAGTTCAGATCTTCTTTAAAGTAAACCTTTGTCTTTGCCCTGCTGGGGAAAATAGTAGACAGCAGCACAATGTGCAAACTGTTACACATGCGTCCATGCACATGTATTTAGAACAAGTATCTTGCTGCACTTACCACCGGACAAAAAAACCTGCTGTGCAGGTGGGTGCTCGCAGTGACCACGGATGGTGCCGCGAACAAACTGAAATGCAGAGAAGTAACCAGCACACCAGCGATTCAAAAGCCACAGTCCATTTATTGAAGGAACATAGCCACTCAAGAACCTTGCGTGGCCCTGGGGGCGCTAGCTCTTGAGTTGCTATGTTCCTTCAATAAATGGACTGTGGCTTTTGAATCGCTGGTGTGCTGGTGACTTCTCTGCATGCGCATGTATTGACGCAGACACTTGTGTACATGCACAAACACACACCTCACATTGCAAACCATAAACATAATATACATTAATATACGCTATCTCTCAATCACCGATCAGACCCAGTAGGCAGACCCAGTAGCGTGGGTCAGTCTTCTTACTAAGCAGAAGCCATATAATCAGGGCCAACCCTACTTTTCATGCTGCCAGAGGCCATTGAACTTGTGTGTGCTTGTGCTGGTCAATGGCGGGATTGTCTGCTCCTGATGGTCTAAGAGTACGATGGGACAGCCCATTCCACCAAGATCACTGACATCACTGGTTGCCAGGAGCTCAGCAGGACGGCATCCAGAGCTCAGCATCCTGGCACCTGATGACATTAGTGATCTGGGCGAGAAGTCTGACAGAGTCACAGGTTGCTGAGAGCTCTTGGCACCCTGGGATGCTGTAGCCACCCTTCTGCCACCCCCACAATGAGATGCTGCCTTAGGCGACCACGCCAGGCTGCCTCATTATAGGGATGACCCTGCATATAGTGGCTTAAAAGGCAACAAGTGGGTCATTCATAACCAAAATAGCCTGACACAGAAGTCCTTTCACCTTTCAGACAGCGCAGATTCACTTAAGCTTCAGATCCTTTATTCAGGAGGCCAATTTTTCTTTAAAACCCGAAAAATATAGCCTCGCAGAAAACATCAATTTACTCCTATCATTTAGAATTCCATTTGTTTATCTATCCTGGAGCATTATTTACTTGCCGAAGCTATAATTCAAATGTTTTTCTTCTTTTTAATAAAGAAAATAGATCGTCAGATGCTGATGAATGTTCACAATTTATTGCATTTGGTGGGAGAACATTCATAATTCATCCCCGGGGCAGAGAGGAGGGGTGTGCGGAACGGATGATATCTGCGGATGGAAAGGGTTAAAGAGGAGAGAGCTCACATGTTACTTTATTAAAAATCCTCAGCAATCTGTCTTTATTGCCTGGAAACAAGCATTAGAAGGGAAAATAATAAGCTGTTTTGTTACAGAAGAGAGTAGTTGCTGAAAAGAAGTACAAAAAAAAAAGGAACATTGGAGAGAAGACAAAGACCGGTCACGTCACTTAATCTGTCCATATATCTTTCTGATGCAAACCTATTTTTCACCCTCGACTAATATTTAATGAGTTCTGCAAATGTTTTATTGTTTTTGTCCTGGGCTCATTTAAAGTGCTCTTGTAGTCTTGGCGTAAACAATATAATAAAATGAGAAGCAAGAAGGGAGGTAGGGAAGCTGGCACTGCCGCCACCTCTTCTATAAAGAGGGCTATGCTAATCCTTTAACAATGGATTAGAATTTGGAAATAGATTATTTTTTTTTTGAATAAAACACTAAGAGGGTTATTCTCTATTGAGCCGAAGGATTAAGCGGAAGCATCGGCTAATCCTTCGCTCAATTCGGCCGCCGGAGCCCTCCAGTTCAGCCAAACGGAAGGGCTGGTGTACGGGCTATACACAATAGCCGTACAGCAGCTGAAGGGGGCGAACTGCTCAGCCGAGCCAAACGCATATGCTGCGGCTCGGCTGAGCAGACTTCACACCTGAAGCGGGGAGAACGGTCTGCCGAAGCAAATGTAAACAACTGGGCGGAGCCAGCAATGTTGTCACGGCTGGCTCCGCTGTGTTTTCACGGCTGGCTCTGCACACTTGTTGTCAATCAATGACAGCCCAGTGCCCTCATTTGAGTCATTTGAGCACACTGTGCTGTTAAATCAATGACACCAAATGGGCCCATTTGTTTTGATGCGGCCGGGATGTGACAGGTGCCAAAGAAAATGTAAACATTTGGGTGGACCTAGCGGGGATCTCACCGCTAGCTCCACCCAATTGTTTATATTTTGCCAGCATCTGTCAGAAAGTTATTTTGTGGCTGGAGTTCGTCGCCTGCGGAGGGGTCGGCAGGCGTCGTTTTTCTTTTATTTAGACTAGTCTTCATCGTCGTGGAAAACGCTGGACGTCATGATTGACCTTAGGATTATATCGTTGGATCAGTTTTTGGGATTTTTTTGTTTTTAATAAAGGAATTGTCAAACAATGTTGTTTCTTTTTTTATTTCAATTAAAGGAATTTTTACAAAAGTCTGGTCTCTTTATTTACATTTTTACTCTAACCTTTTTGTGAATGAGTAGGGGTACAAGTACCCCTTACTCATTCACAAGGGGAGGGGCAGCATCTGGGTGCCCCTTTATTAAAGGGGGTACCCCAATGCAAATGATCCCCCCCCCTGCCCACAGACCCCCACAACCAACGCCCCAGGGCTTGTGGGGAAGAGGTCCTTGTCCCCATCAGTATGGGGAGAAGATGCTTTTCTAGGGGGGACCCTGGCAAAGCACCCTCCCAATGCCTAGGGCATGGGAGGGGGTATGGATATGGATTGGGAGGGGCACCCCACACTTGTTTTTTTAAACTTTTTATTAACTTGTCATTCTGTTCACTACTTCAGAGCCGTATGTTGCTTGGCGGCATTCGGCTATTCACTCACTGCCTTTCGGCCCCTCTGAGAATAGGGCAAATGGCAGCAAGTGAACTGCCGGAGGTTCGGCTCAGCCGATCGGCTGACTCGAACGGCTCCTTCAGTTTGGCTCAGTCGAACATGCTGATCATGGTCGGCTGAACCTAAGGCAGCCGATGTACAGCTGATTTTAGCCGATGTACAGTTGAAATCATCCGTACAGGGCCGAAGTGAATAGCCGAACGATGTTCGGCTCTCTTCACTTTGGCTTGGCTATTCACTCGGCTGCCTTTGGCAGCTTATTGTGTAACCCCCTAAATTACTTTTTATGCATCTTTTGTTGCATTTTAGTGCTGTTCATCTGATCCAATTCGTGTTTCCATGCACTTGTTTCGGCATCAGCTGCACAGCATTGGATTGGAATGGCTTCCAGATAATGACCATGGTGAACAATGCCTGTGTAAGGTATGTCAGCACTAATAACGCAAATTTTTTTGAGCCTGCATTAGCTGTTTTGTGCTATCATGTTATGAACTAATATCAACATGTTTCTCTTGGACCTTTTGTTTGGCACTCTTATTATGCTTTGTTTCAGAAAAGTTATCTGCAGAAGGAAGTTGCCCATCCTGACCAATCACCTGCCCACCCTCATTGCTTGATCAGCAGACTGGTGTGGAGGGTTAGGGCATCTTTGGAGGTCTGTGGAAGACTTGGAATTGTTACAAAACAGGGGTCCATCTGACTTTGTGGTGCTTCCGTCTCGGTTGATTGTTGTTGGTTCTACCAGGGTGCCTTGGTGTAAGGTGATATATATTAGACATGTGCGATTCGTTTAGTTCCGAATCGAAATTCGGACGAATTTTAAGAAATTCGGACATTCGGAAGTATCCGAATTACAGACATAACGAATGCAAACGAATCCGAATTTCCATTTCCGAAATTCGGTAGCGTTAGTACGAACGTTCGTTTCTTTTTCTGTTCTTATTCGTTTCTTATTCGTTTCGTTCGTTGGAGCAAAGTGACATTAGAGGAGAAAAATATTTTTCCCCCTCAAATGTCACTTTTGCTGCAAACGAACGAAACGAATAAGAAACGAATAAGAACAGAAAACGAAACGAACGTTCGTACTAACGCTACCGAATTTCATCCAAATCCGAATTCCGAATCCGAATTGACTTTCACACACGAATCCTGAAAAACTAAATAACACAAATTCGAATTTAAAACGAAACGAAACAAATTTTTTGGCAGTGCACATGTCTAATATATATTATGAATTTGGAACTTTCCTCAAGCCAGTGAGGCATGGCTGGAGTCAAATGTTGGAGCTTAGTTAAAGGGTATCCATGGTCAAGAACTAAGAATAAATATATATTTTATATTGAAATTTCCATAAGTTCCATCCCACTCCAAATAAACATATCCATCTAGCAGTTTGTAAACTTACTTAGTTAAGATGCCCATAGGATGTTCTTCCTTAATGTATTGACACATTTTTACAACTCCTTTATGATGTTTGTTGATGGACACCCAATGACCCTTTCCTGGCAGCACTTGCCTATTTCTGTTGGTGCATGATACTCATTTACAGTCGATGGTTATTAAAGGACATGAAAACCCATGCTGAGCAGTTCAAGTCATTATTTGGGTAAGGGGGGTAGAATGACAAGGATGGGTCTGAGGAATCCAATGGTCATGCCGTGCGTGTCTGTATCTTTGAATAGGCAAAGGGACAGAATTTCTTTAAGTGTTGCGCAGTCAGAGCTGCAGATGGGAGAGATAACAGGATTTGTGTCTCCTGCTGTCTACATTCACTTCAATCCCACCAGCCAGTGCAAGCAAAACCCCTCTATATATAGCGTGTACATATCTATCACTTACAGGATCCACAGCAAAAAAAAACCCAAAAGCTGTATACCCATATAATCTGTGTATCTCTATATAAAGTATTGGACTCTGTGTCAGAAAAATGAGTAAAAAGAGGTATTTTTTGTATCTTTTTAAATATTTGTAAATATTTATTTTTCCTTTCCATTCGAAAAAGAAAAATGACTGTACTCAAGAAATCCATCTCTTTGTGAAAATTCAAATGCTGCGATTCAATGAAGCTCTATTGTTCGCCGCGACACAATGCGAGCACTCTGTATCTTATATAACAATAAACATAATCAGCTCTCCAAGAAAGATTTCTCAGGTTAAGGAATGTTTTGCTGGCTGTTCTGTGACACGACCGGAAAGTGATTGTCAGCGTCGCACAAATACGCTTTGTAGTCACAGGGTACAAAAAAAAAAAAACATGTTTAATTAATTTGCAGGATGGCTACATGGCGGGTTTGTTCTCTTTGCTTGTCACAGCGTGGCATAAAATATCTATTGCTTAAAGCTGTGATTGCTCTTAGCGCTGTGGGTTTTATATAAGAGTTTGAAGGGCATATATTAACCTGTGTGATGCTCGGAGAGACATAACAATGCGTCCAAATGGGGTGATATGTGATATTGTGGTGCATGGGTATTGACGCTGCTGGGTTTGGGATCCTGGAACAGAAGACAAAGATGATCGTGATGGCCTAACCCACCCCAAACCCTTACCAACCTACCCTACTATTAATCCTCCCCTCTATCTATCTATCTATCTATCTATCTATCTATCTAGGCGGTATTTAAGAGTTTGGTTTCTTTGCTTCTCCTAGCTTAGTATACACTATAACTGAGATTTTGTTGTTGCAGTTTTATATAAGAATTTAAAAAAAAATCAGATAATTTTTACTAGAATTTAACATAAAAATGCACAAACAAACAACAACCAAGCAATCAGGTTAGTAATAAAGAGGGACATTCCAGTATATATATACAGCGGGATATTCATTGTAATATATAATACTAAAATATTCCAACAGAGAGCAATATGTAGATACCAGTAGAAAGAAGAAGAATGAAAAAACTGTAACTTGAAAATATGTAATTGGAAATAAATATCCCATAGTGCATAAAGTCCACTAACCAGCAGTCCAATACACCAGGGCATTTCAGAGAAAATTGTTTGATCTCACAAGGACATATTGAAGGTGATGTATTTAACAATTCTTTCATGGTAGGTGAGAGGAAAGCAAAGTAGATCTATAGTCCAGCTATTTATTCCACATCAAGGCATGTTTACGTCGAGACCCACTGGACTGATATGTTAGATGCACAAAAGCAATAATTTTGTCTAATTCCAGCCGCCATCCCTCCAAATTGTGTGTGTGTGGAATGGCGGGGCAATAGCCAGTGAGGAGTAGTTGCTTAAGGTAGAGGATTCAGAAGCCCCTAAAACGCAGGGAATGGGATTATTGAGCAAAGCGGACAGAGACATGATTGATAATGGATATAACATCTTCTTAGTATGTCTACTAGTTTTGGACGTCTCCACAGGAGATGTATAAGAGATCCTTGTTTGTCTCCACAGGAGATGTATAAGAGATCCCTGGTTTGTCTCCACAGGAGATGTATAAGAGATCCCTGGTTAGTCTTGCATTTGGAATAAGGACATATATTAACCCTTTTAACCCTAACAGTTTTGACAAGTAAAACCAGGCCTGCCACACACCAGTCTAACATGTTTTTGAGAGTGTACTCCTTTAGCTAGGGGAATGCTGATTACAAAAAAAGGAGTGTGTATGTGATGCCTTCTCTTGATTGAATGAACTAAACACTAAATAACAGTCAGCATGGGAATTGGACCAGAGCACTTCCCTGAATCCGAATATACAGATCTTCATTTGGAGTTCATTCGGTTGTGCTTGGGAGAACACATTGTAAAGGGGTAATACAAAGTGAACAATGCGGTAGACTTTGTTTGTCATTGGGAAGGTTAGGTTGTATCTAAATTTTCACCAATTTTCACAGCATATTTTTTCAGGCACAGAAGAGCTTGATTCTTACCAGAATGGGGCAACATCCTCTTTGTTGGGCCCTGTTTTAGAAAAAGCCCTGACTGGTTATTAACATATAGACAAAAAGGCACCCAACCAAACAGGTGAAAGTGTCCGAAAATGTTCTAATCCTTCATAATTTGATTACATAAAGCTAATGCATTTCGGGGGTAAACTGCCGTCGTCCACGGTTCATATGTGCAGTCCCACTGGAGAACTCCAATCAGATTTCTCCGGTGTTAGTTTTTTGAGTTCCTACAAGTCCTTGTTTCCTTATTCTAACCTCTGATGAAGAGAGGGTGTTGTTGTCACCGAAACTCTTTGGTTATGTTTGATTTGGCTCCTTTTTCTCTTTGTCTACACTCTAAGCCACTTTTGGGTACCCATCAAATGAGGCCTGTTTGCTGTCAGAGCTGCTTTACCAGAGTCAGTGAGCTTTGAAAACCTCTATACATTGTTACTTTTGATATGCATTGAAATATGCATTGAAATCCCAGCTTCTCTTAAATGTTCATTCTTGTCTCTAAAGGAAGCTGACACCGCTGACTATATCACGGTTACATATTCTATCTATATTGAGTGGGGACAATGAGAGAGCTTGTCTTGCATGGGAGAGGCCTCACTTCCTAATCATAAAGTAATGTAGAGCTTGTGGGTTAGGTTAAAGGTAGACTATTCTTTAAAATGTACCTGTAAAGAAGTATAACCTTGTAAAGCGTCAACAGAATATCAAAACATTCTGTAGATACAAACAGTTTGTTCTTTTCCATTTTCCTTCCTACTTTTGGGTCCTCCTTGCTCCAGATTCATCAATTGGCAATTACCATGGAAACTCGTCTATGAGCCTCTGACACGTGTGAAGCCATACTGTACATGATATATGAAAGTGTGTTTGTCAAGCAGGATCACATTTTTTTCCCCCGAGGAAGCATTTTTTTTTTCTTTTCCCATGTTGTCCTGACATCAAAATCCATCCAGCCGACAGATCGCAGAGCCTCGGCCCAGACGGCTGCAAGACCGGCGTGGGTTTTTATGAATTCTTGGAGTCAAAGGGAATGAAATTGTGAAATGAAGGTGTCAGAGAAGCCATCAAACATTGTATTAGTCTGGGCTGATTCCTCCTGGGTTTTATTAAGTCTTCCAGATAGTGCGGCGAACACTTCTCAGCGAGCTGTCAGCGACATCTCCTGCAGCAAGCGGTGAAGGTTCTTAGGATCACTGTCAGACAGATGCGCTGATAATGGGGTCCTGTAGAGAATCATTTAATCAGCGTGCTGGAGGTGTACTGTAAGGAGATGAGTCAACTGCTGAAAAGAGAACGAGGGTAAACCAATGGGTTTACGCTATCTAAAAGCATAATATGGAGGAGTATTATGGGGCGGGAGTCTCAAGCTGTTGTTCATAAATACATCAATTAACCAGTGGGAAGTCTTGTAGCCTACAGAACCTTTTACAAGGTAATATAGGAGTTACAGGAAAGGAAATCAGCTTACCTTGCCAATCCACTCTTAAGATCTGCAGAGCCGGCTATCCACTGGATCTGACCCTGCTGTGTTGCTAGGTTGATTATTGACTAAATCGCCAGCTGGAATCCATCTAATAAAGGTGTCCTTTGGACTTCTTTTCCACTTCACCTCTTATTCCTTATTTATTAAACCTAATCTCCTGCAAATTAGAATTCCTGCCCACCCAGTTACTCTAAAAAAAATAAAATAAACCCTTTTAAATCCATTTTACCTTTCCTGAATTCTGGGTCACGTGTCCTCTATGGCATCTGTTCCAGGAGTGAAGACCAGTGATTGACCGTTTTGTCCATCCTTGATTGATCTATCCCATGCCCCTGATCATGATTTCACCAAGCCACCTCTTGAGTCTTCAGGACCCTGACAGGGCTATAGGACTATACCAATGGATCCAATGAAGCGTGTCTATGTCAACATGCAGCAATGGGAGCGCCCAATGAGAGACCCTCTGCGGTGAAGAAGCAAGAAGATTGAGGACCCAGTGTATGATAATAAAAGGTGTATCATGTGACCACAGATTTAGGTTAGTATTTGGGCCATTTAGCTTAGGTTTTTTTGTTCATTTACTGAGGTGACTAGCTATAGTGGGTTCGGGTATTGTTTGTGGGATGGGTTAGATGGAGGGGGACTTCACTGGACAGAATCCATTCTCATATTGTCATGCAATTGCCCTTCTTGGCTTCTCTAGATAGGCAGAGCCAGCTGTCAGTCACGCAGCTGGGCGGATCTTGGCACAATTGTCGGGATCCGCTTCAGCTGCGGCGTCTCAGTATACCGCGAGCTACAGCTTGCGGTATACTGAGCCTTGGGTGACGGGAGGACGCTAGTTTGTGTCCTCCCGTTACCCTAAGGAGAACTATAGGGAAAAGACTTAACCTCATAGTTCTCCTTTAACTTCAACTGCAAATTTCACACTTCTCTTGAGAACCCGAACCTGTTATCATCCAAACAAGCTTTTACTTTAGCAATGTCTGGATTAGATTTAAATATTTTTTTAGTTTAGCAAGAGTATCACAGAATTTTATTGATTTAATATCTTAAAAGATAAGACTCTCAACTTTAGAACTAGCAGCCTCTTGGTTCACCATGTGTTAGTAGGGAGCCGAGATTTGTAACTCTCCAAATTAAAGTTCTAGCACTTTCTAGTTTAGGAGGCTCAGTCTCCTAGTTTAGGAGGCTTTTTTGTAAAGTAGTCACTGCGCCAAGCTCACTCCTGTGATGGATTACAATCTCAATACAAATTAGTAAACTAAACATGAGATTGTAGTCCATCACAGGAGTGAGCTTGGAGCGGTAAATACTTTACAACACACACAGGGACCATGGGGAACAAGAGTAGCCCCTCTCCAGAAGGAAGGACAGTGTCAGCACCAATTCAGAGATGATTTGATGATCTACAGCCGAATGATACACAAAAGAGTTATGGTCCTTAAGGGCTCGTTTTGTGTGGCAGGAGGGGGCGAGGTGGGCCATTGAAGTGAATGGCACCGTAGCCACGCACATTATGCCTGCCGTCTGGTGCGGTCCGATCGCACCGGACCAAAGGCATAATGTGCCTTGCAATCCCGTGCGGCCGATCTAATTGCGAAAGGAGGGCGTGGCTACGGTGCCATTCACTTCAATGGCCCGTCACGCCCCCTACTGCCCCACAAAAAAAGTGAGCCGGCCACAATGCGAGGCAATGCGTTCTGGCCAGCATCGGGCCGGAACTCACTGCATCTGGTGTGAATGAGGCCTGAATGTATTTTAAATATTTATCTCCTGAGTTTAGTGTCACTTTAAAGCTGAACTCCCCCTGATGCTCCCTGTTGGATGAAACCACGGTTCCTTTGCAGCAGATATAAAGGCCTGTGGGGTCAAAGATGGAGCTATTGTGCCACATAAAACCCTAACAAGCTACGTAGTAATTCAGCTCTACATTCCCAACCAAAAACAAAATGTCACCTTTTTTGGTGGACTAATCCTTTAAGAGAGCCATATCCTAAGATGTTGCAATTTATTAGTATTATTTTTCTTGGCATCTGAGCAGAAATTAGGTCATTTTTTTTTTCTCCATGCAAAATTAATACGCATTAATGGAAATTGGTTGAGCGATCAGCCGGTGCCCCTAAATTGTAAATTTCTCAAGAATATATAGAAATCCATTTTACGACGAAGCATTCCAACCTGCAAAGTAACAGGCGTCAGGTGCTTTGATATAGCGCTGATATTTTGCATTTATCAATGTTACATTAGCACCTAAGTGAATTTAATTTCGGGAAGATGATGAACGGCTCGGGAGAAGTGTATTAATTTACTAAATAGGTAAAACTGGATTTGACTTCTCGCCACCCGCGGTAATAAAATACAAATTATTTAATGGAGAAAAAAAGCCCTGAGACAGTTATTAGGGAATGTTCAAATGCGAAAAGATGTAAACGAATTACTATTATTTCAGTGTTCTGAAGTTTGCGAAGGGTATGCTCCTGCACAAAAAAATTCCCCCCGACACCTTCTGCAAGGAAGTCTGTAAAGCTCAGAAAATAGCAATTTTTTTTTTAACAATGCAAATTACATTTGCCAGAAACGTTTTCATTATATATTTTCTTAGCTGATAGGAAAATATGAATTTTACCTTTTTAATTTTTTCTTAAAGGAGAACTATGGGGTCAGTGTTTTTCCCCAAAGTTCTCTTCAGGGTCACGGGAGGACATAAACTAGTGTCCTCCCGTGACCCAAGGCTCAATATATTGCAAGCTACAGCTCGCGGTATACTGAGACGCCGCAGCCGGGATGGATCCCGACAATACTGTCGAGATCCACCCAGCTGCATGATTGACAGCTGTCTAGAGGCAGAGCCAGCTGTACCCGCCCCCTCCCCCGTCCGTTCCGCCAGTCAACGCTGGAGGATCGGAGCGGGGAGAAAGGGAATCCCTGCAAGGAGCCGTGATTGACAGTCACGGCTCTCTGCAGGGACATGATCGAGAAGTGAGAGAGGGACGGTATGTGTTCTCTCACTTCCCGATCTATTGAGCCGACCTGTGACAGTTTCATTGTCAAACATCGGCTTGAACTGTCAGGTGAGTGAAAATCACTCACCTCCTAGTTCTCCTTTTAAAGTGTAAACCCAGAAACAAAAATGTAATATATCGCAGCTGACCAGTCTATATATTTAGGGGGTCCATTCAATTTCTTTTTTCAGGCTTTTTTTTTATTTTCTTATCTCCTGGTGATCTTGTGAGTAACACATTTCCTGCCCCCAGGTGACAACACTCACTCTATGGAGGGAGCCATGGTCATCACCCATGTCTTTGTAATATACCCTTCGCACACTGTACCGTTATACCCCAGAATCCAATAGGTGCTGGAACAACTGGTGGATGGCGCCACAGTATACAATCTAGAAGATATGTTGTCCGCACACCATTCTGCTTTGGAATATAATCTTTTTACCAGTAAAGTGCCGTGCCTTCTGTGCTGGATGAGGCATTCCCTAGCCCGCCTAGCTTCCCCCTATCCCGACGAAGTGCCGCCCCCAGCTCGGTAACCAAGCTGTGTGGGGAGGAGGAAGGGAGGAGACAAGGAGGAGCCTCCCTGTCCCTCACTTGCTCGTCACTGGTGAGGCATCGAGATCGATCTCCTCACTGTTTTTTTTTTATTGGACAGCTAGGACCAATGGTGCTTTGCTATTGGTCCAAGCCATCCACAGAGCTCATGGGGTTTATTTACTAACCTTATAAACACACCACGCACATGTATACACCTCTGTAGTGTGTTCCCTCCCAGCATGATCTATGGGTGGAATCTAAACACCTTTGTAGTGTGTACACACCCAGCAGGTGTGTTGTGCAAAGCCCTGCCCTGAATTGCAAGGTGATGTTGTGTAAATTAGCTCTACATTGTGTTGCTTGCGTTGATGAATGCAGGAATGTAAATGCATGAGCTAACCATTTTTGGCTAAACTGTGAAGCAGCATTATATATGCATCATGTGCATGATTTTTCCATATATGGCATTAGTGGAAATATGCTTATAGAGACTTTTTGGTTGATAAATACGCTTTGCTGTGTAAAAATAACACGCACCTGGTGCGTGCGTGTGTTTAGGTTAGTAAATCACCCCCCATGTCTCTAACACAGAGTAGAGGCTGCGACAGCTCTTTCCTCACCAAGTTAGGTTACCAAGTTATTATCCTTCAATATAACATTATCCTAAGACTTACTGCGAGCTGGTCATTTGCTCTACTGAAGGCTGTTGCTGTGTTAGGGTGATCCAACCCTGCATCTATATATATTCCACCGCAACTGTTATTGCATCTTAAATGTGTATCTATATGAAGGAATATGGAAACATTGTGAATGCCGGGTCTTCCACACTAAGTATACTCACGTGTAATGTATTCCGGAACACCTCCTATACCATGTATACTATATAGTTGACTCATTATGAAGTAATACTAGCAGTTGTACTTTTACTAAAGACTCTTGTGATAACTGTTCACATGCTTAATGCATGTTATGCACGCACCTCTTCCTCTCTGGGAAATACTGATCCTCACCTCCCTGATTTATACAAAGAACATACACCGCTCTGTAGGTGAGATCTATAACAGGTATACCTGATAAATTGCAACCTGTAATTAAGAGCCAACACAGTCTTTTTCTTTCCATTAAATAGGTGGGGTAGCTTGCGCTTTCAGCTCAGCTCACAGGAATTGATAGGGGATCTTGTGTAGAACAGATTCTGCACTTGCTGATAATGTCCTGAAAATATAAAAATAATGTGGGCCCCCCTTAAAATCCATGATGAACTTGGGTGCCTTGAGATTTTGCATAATTTTAAAAGGGTGCCGTGGCTAAAAAAAAGGTTGCGAAATGACAGTCTCGCCCTTAGAGGGCGTGTGACAGAGTGACAACTCAGGTTTCGAATGTACTTTAAGCTGACCTCTTACACTCGAATATTTAAAAATAATTAAAAACCTTCCATCAAATTCCAGATTGAGCCCTTTTTTTCCCAGAACCTTTGGAATCTTTCCAACTTTGCAAAAATAATTTGTTTTGTTTTTGTTTTTGTTTTTCCAGCACCGAAGAAAGTTGCCTATTTCTCCCAATGACTCACCTCCCTTTCTTGTCGAAGGCTTAATAAGTCATTTGTACAAATGCAAGTAATTGGTGAGATTTGTGATCCGTCTGAAGGCAGGTAGACGAGCCGGTCTGCCATCAGAAACGATTTCTTATTTATCAGACATGTAAGAGAATCGCAGAGCAGAACCCTTCGCACATGTTTGATCACAGGAAGACAACGGCAAAAAATAGAAGAAAAAAAAAAAGCAAAAAACATTGCCGACAAACCACTGAAAATAAATAGAGAAAGGGGAAGGAATGTTCTCCTCTGACTGCTTCAATTAAGTTTCAAAAAGAAAAATGTGTTAACAAGCCGGGTCTGTGAAGTCAAAGACAGACGATGAGAGAGAGCGAATAAGGAATTTGTCAAATTATTGGAGAGCCCCGTACTTTTCACCCACTTCTGAAACTTTGTGTTTGAGGAGTTTTTGGTTTCATAAAACTTTCCCCGGTTACAATTGCAAGTTGTCAAAGCTTTGATTGGTTGTAGGATAAGTCTTGCTGTTGCAAAATGAGTCATTTAAAATTGCATAATGTACATGTGCATTGAGTAGATGAACACAGTAATTAAAATCTTATACAAGCTTTATTCGAAAAAGACAATACAGAAATGGACAAAACTTTCAACATACAAACAATCTTCCCCTCCTATAAAAAGGAAATCGCTCGATGCATAGTATAATAGTTAACATGTTATAATAGTGCTTGTTCATAACATTTGAAAAGTAATTTTTGAAACCTGCAGCCCACATTAAAATATTACCTTGGGACCCCGTCATGAAGGCCCTTGTTCAGGCACTTCCTGTGGTGGGGTGACAACTGCCTACCAGTGGTTTCCCTGCATTGTCCCCCCGTCACATGCTCCCCCTGAAGAGACTTCAATAAGCTATGCCGACATATGTTGAACAGACATGGTCCACCATTGTGACTAGCTGGTCAATAGGCTATGCCAACACATGTTAAACAGACATGGTCCACCATTGTCAGTAGTCAGTCAATAGGCTATGCCAGCACACATTAAACAGACATGGTCCACCATTGTCACTTGCCAGTCAACAAGCAATGCCGACACACATTGAACAGACATGGTCCACCATTGTCACTAGCCGGTCAATAAGCTATGCCGACACACGTTGAACAGACATGGTCCAGACATTGTCACTAGTTTGTCAATAGGCTATGCCAACACACATGCACTTGTTGAAGAGTCATGCTCCACCATTGTCACTAGCCAGTCAAGAGGTTATGTCGACATACATTGAACAGACATGATCCACCATCTTCACTAGCCGGTCAATAGGCTATGCCGACACATGTTGAAAAGACATGGTCCACCATTGTCATTATGATGGCCTGCAGCCAACGAATCAGTGAGTACATGGAGGCAGGAAGTAGCTAAAGAGACTGGAGGGCATCATGCAAAGTATTTTTTTTACTTTTTTTGCCCAAACACTTGTAGTCATCATGTTTCCAAACAGCTCCAACTCTTACACTTCCTGCGCAGTTCAAGATCACAACGGACAGAACAGTCTCAAGCAGCTGTTCTTCCATTAGCAAAGGAAAGGGAAGAAATGTAGAGAGGTGAGTGTTCTTCCTTGCTGTGTCTGTGTGTTTGTGGAGACACACACAGCTTACTAGCACACACAAGGGTGGCTCCATAATACACTGCAAGGGAAAGGAGCCACCCTAAAACAGGATATCCAGGCCAGTGGTCAGGGGACCAGCTGATTCTGCAAGAAGCTAAGAAGTTGAAACATCAAGGAGCAACATCCATTGTTAAAGATTTAATTGGCATTTGAAAAAGCTTAAAAGTCTTTTGACTTTAAAATCACTTTAATAAAACACGTTGCTCTCTATCACTGATGAATATCACATTGACTCTTATTTTAGGTGTATATTCCATTTTTCTTTTTTTTTTACTTCACATTGCTTTCTTTACCCAAGCTTCCCGGAATGGTTTATGTGTGTGGTGTAGGTAAGATATTAAACATCCTCTTCCATTCCTCTCCTTGAATAGATATATGGAGCTATACATCATTTTGTATTTCTTTCCCCAGCTTACGGCATATGATACAAATGTGTTTTACGCAACGTCCCTGTGCTATGACAGGACGTCAACAGATCCATCACAAGATGTATGGAAAGCAAAGGTTTTGTGTGTATGTGTTGAACAAGATATCTCTACCTTGGTATGTCTCTTTTTCTTTGTTGCCTGCCGCCAGTCCCTTTCCATCTTCCAATCTCAGTGTCACTTCCCCGTCTCCCTTACCTCTTCTTCTTCTTCTTTTCTGCATTACATCTCGAAAAAAGGTATCCAGGTTTTTTTTCCATCCTTGTATCCACGCTTTATAATGTCTCCTCGATTCATCAATCACATGCAATGTTCTCGCATACAGATATATGGAATATCCAATATTGCTGCATTCTTATTTTCCACTAATTTTTAACTTTCATTTTAAAGATAACTGCTTAATGCCTCATTCACACGAGAAAAAGCCGGCACGTATAGCTCCGTGCTGCGTGCGCGGCCGTATCGGGCAGCTCCTGTGAAGGACAGGTGCTGCGTGTGATTAGTACACAGCCCCTGTCCTTCTCTATGGGAGTATGCGGCCATACGCTACCCTACGCTCACCCCAAGTGCAGGTCCGTACGGGTGTCCCGGCTTTGACGCAGACGGGATCCATCCTGTCAGCGTACGAGTATGGACACCCGCACGGACGTGTAAGGCGGGTGAGCGTAGGGCGGCGTAGGCCCGCATACTCCCATAGAGAAGGACAGGGGCTGCTTACTAATCACACGCAGTACCTGTCCTTCCCGGGAGCTGCCAATACGGCCGTGCACGCAGCACGGAGCTGTATGTGCCGGACTTTTCTCATGTGAATGAGGCCTAAAGGATAACTAAACCCAAGAAAAATAATTTAATACACTGCCCGGCCAAAAAAAAAAGTAACACCACCAGTCATTCAGCTGAGCAAAAGGTCATCCTTTTTTATTAACCATCCAATAGATAATAGGTCCAGGTTCAGCAATGTTATGTGCTCAATTAATGAGGTCAGCAGCCTACCTGAATATACTGAATGATCAGGTTTTTCCATCAATGGATTTTTTCTTCCCTGATGGCACATTGGGCATATGCCAGGATTCATTAGGCTCATATTGTGAAAGAGTGGTTCAGGGAGCATTAGACATCATTGTCACACATGGATTGGCCACCACAGAGTCCAGACCTTAACCCCATTGAGAATCTTTTGGATGTGCTAGAATAGATTTTGTGTTCCAACTCTCCCATCATCACTTAAAGATCTTGGCACCACATGGGCGGAGCATGTAAATAGCATGAAGTCTAGCACCCTCCCGTGGTGCTACATTACACACGTAATTCTTTTGGTAACTATTAAGTGTTTATTTGGATTGTAAATGAGGCCGTGCCTACCTTGAGAGCCCCATACATTGCAATGCATAGCTGCACCGACTACTCTCATCGTCTCCCACTTCATACCTGATACCTTTGGCTACTGACCTCGGCTTGATCTCTGACTACGCTTCTGCCTGCTCCTATACTACTACCGTCTGCTTGTGTACTGAACTCGGCCTGTTTGACTACGACTTTGCCTGCTGTTTCAGCTACTGGACTCTGAGCCTGATCCCAGACACATTGCTGGTTTAGCGACCCCTAAAATACTCCTTTTTTAATCCTAGTTTGAGATTCTATTGACGACAATTGGATATCCAATTTAGAAATTCCAAATTTTGTTTTAAAAATCGGGCTAAACAACAGCCGTTCAAGATTTTTAGAAGTATGATTATCTTTAATTTTGAATGAAAATGGGAATTTAAAATTAATAAATAAATAAATACCACACTAGTTGTAGTCGGTGAGCTCTGTGTTTCTGGTTTCATAGTTCATGGGGGTTGGTTTCCATTGACAGAGCTGCAAGATCTATAGTACATTTGTATTCTATGTTGCCTGTGTCTCGGTAATGGACTTTTATTAATATCTTGCTCTTGAGCACTTTTAATTTATTTATATAACAAACTCTTTTTATGTATGAGATCGTGTTAACATTTCGTGTTTTTCATACTCTTCATCCTTACTTGTTTGCTGGAGCCGATATCTTATTACTCCGAAAATGCAAACTTTCATAAAAGAGGCGCTTAATTCCCAACAACATCTCCACTATGTCTCAGAAATGTAATAACTAAGTTAGATTTCCTTTAAAAGCAAGGAGCTGTTTGATCCCCCCGGGGGAAAGGAGGATTGGGGAAAGAACACAAGATGCAGTTAGCCTGCCCAGGAGAAAGTGCTTATTGCATGAAATGCGTTGAGGGAACAGCTCGTAACGAGATACAATCAGGTAATGAAAGCCGTATCTACCGCGGGTCAGATTCCATCGAGCTCTCTTTTATTGAATTGTAACGGTTACATTATTACAAGTAAATGCTTAAATAGCGGGGTCCTCCTCTGGGGGCCTGTTTGGCTCTGGTGTTCCCGGGCGTTTGGTGATTAGGTGTAAGTGAAGCATATAGGCAAACGGGATTATCTTGATTGAACTTTGACAAAAGGAGAAGAAAATTAAAGGTGGACCCAGCACCGGGTGTATGTTTTTCATGCTAAGTCCATGAATGTAACGTAATGTGTACGTGTAACCCTTCCAGGTATTTATTACCTCTTCTAGAGATTGCAGTAATTCTCCTGAAAATGCCTTCAATAACGGAGCCATTCTGTTCCGCCATCAGCCAGTGTCAACATCTACATCCTGGACTGAGATGTCGGCTCAGAGATGACACCATCCTGTAAATCCCGGTGTCTATGCAGTTCTTGGCTTGACAAAGATCAGCCCCTGCCGCAGCCTCTCACCTTGTGATACAAAGTTGCAATATCCTGTCTAAGTGATTACTGAGGGAGACAAAGGAAATGCTTCCTCCTGCCTGCAGCTGATTGATGACATAATCTCAACCTAGGCAAAGTCACTGGACGGGAGCTCAAGGATGGCTTTTTAGTAATAAAAGGAGCGTTGGTGTAAAATTATATTGTGGATTAATGATGAGCTGAACTGGCCTGGGCTCAATTTGCTTGAACCCAGCCAGAAATCTGGGTTCGGTGAACGTCCAAGTGAACGGAACCCAGGTCTGCCTATGTCTCAGCAACCACTGGTGACCCTGAAGATATCCAAGTACGGATTCAAGTACAGATGCAAGTGTCACGATACCGTGCACTGGTGTCCCCACACCGCATGCAGGTATCTATTCGGGAGGACCAAATGTGTGACCACACCAAACAATGCTTAGAAACTTATAGTTTATTAAACACAAATCATAAAAACACAAGCAACCGCGCCAACACCCACAAGTAACATAAAGTAACCAAACTAGAAGCAAACAGCAAAATTATACACAGGGCAAGCGAACCTGTGGAGCAAGGCAACAAGAGGGGAGCCACAGATCAATAGGCAATGTTCAAGGGGGTTACAGGATACTGGAAACAGGAACCAGGATACAGGTTAAGGCAACAGGTCACAGGCAACAGGATACAGGACTCAGGTCACAGGACTCAGGATACAGGTTAAGGCAACAGGATACAGGACTCAGGTCACAGGACTCAGGATACAGGCAACAGGTCACAGGCAACAGGACTCAGGATACAGGTTAGGACAACAATACTGTGGCACCAGGCTCATTGCGGTGAGGGATTAAATACCCTCCCAGATCATCAGCAGGTGGTGCTTAATTGCTGACACCTGCAGGTGAGCCCTGGAAATGCAGGACCTGGTTCCAGAGTCACAGTGCCACCTGGAGGCGCTCAGGTCCCTAACAGCCACTGGCTGCCTGGAAACACCTGCAGGTGAGCACTGAAAATGCAGGGTCTGCTCGAGCACCACCTGGAAGTTTTCTGGTCCCTGACAACAAGCCTATTCCAAGAGCAGATTGTCTACAGAGCCAACACGTTTAGGGGGGTCTAGCTCTGCCCCATAATCAGGCCTAAAAGATAGATAAAGAAAGATGAAAAATTCTACTCTATACATCATTGTAAAACACGATTCTAAAAGCTAAGTAACGTGATCACCAGTAGGACATGATAACAGTAAGAAGATATTTTTCTGGAGATAATATTGGTAGTAAAAAATGAGAATCATAGAAATCACATCATAGATAGCCCTGATGAAGGGGGAGCTACAGCACTTGAAAGGCGTTGGCTTTGTAAACAGTTTGTTTTTGGAAAACACTTGACTAAAATCTCACAGTGAGTTGTTTAAATTCTTGATTAACTCATCCCTATCACAATCCAATTGCCTTCATTATTTCCAAATAATGGAAATCTTTTGGTGTGCAGAAGCTGTCAGCCCAGTTGTCAAGATCTCTACATCTACACCACCGCCATGCTAAAAGTTGTAGATAGAAAAATTTTTAATTGGCTCCTCGCTTTCTAACCTCCCTCAGGCGGCATCTCGTTGTGTCATGCATATCTGCCGCCCCCTTTCCAGCCAAAGCGTCCCAGGCTGCTAAGAGCCCTTAGCAACCTGGGGTGCTCTGGTTGGCGTCCTGCCCAGCTCATTGACGTCACAGGTTGCCAGGAACTGAGTGGGACACTCTGGCTGGTGTCCTGCCAAGTGATATCAGAGAGCTGGGCAGGATGCCTGACAGAGCCAGAACCAGAGTTACACACGCACCCTCCACCTGCCCTTCCCCTGATAACATGCATCAACACCACCCCTGGGAAAGCACCCCCCACCCAGGAACACGCACAACCAGCACTCTCCAACCCCCCGCCCTTAATAGTGAAAAACCCATGCTGGTGACAATGGCCAAGAGAGCAAATAGAGAAGGTGACTTTACCTAGTGGGGACACCAATAACAGCTTCCCCCAAATTAACAGTTTTAAGTTGAGAGCGAGCTAGTCCAATCTGCCAGAAGCTCTGACCCCAGTAAACAAGTTTGGCCCTCTCTTGCTTTAGGCTAGAACCTAAACTCCAGGCAAACATCTAAATAAACAGATGAAATACATATATAGGGGCTGTTTTATCCACCAAAGATGACATCCATGAAGTCTGCCTGGAGACCTCTCTATAGCAGTTATGTAATACAACTAAGTCTTATCCCTGCCCCCTGTCTGTTTCTGGACAGTGAAAGAGAAACAGCACAGTGATGAGCTCATCCATTGCCACTCTGCTCTCTCCTTCCGGCAGCATGTACCTTGATAGCACATGGGCACTGCTGCACAACTGGTTGGCTCCCAGTCCGAGCTTTCCAGTACAGGGCATTGCAAGTCCAATTTGGGTAGTTACGTTACTGGCTTTAAAAAAAATGCCCTGCAAACTTTTTGATGAACGCATACCTGCACGAATTGGTGTTTTTTCTTCTGCCAGGAGTTCAGTTTGAAGCTCTCACTACTGTACTGAATTTATCTCTTCGGATCTGCAGTGCCTTTCCCTCTTGTTGAGCAAACCCAGGATTTACAGGACGGCACGGCGGCGAAGATTTAGTAAAGTTTACTTTTGGCTCCTCCCGATCTACTTCAAATGTACATAAACAAGTTTTTTGGTGTATTCCGCGCAGCTCAATAAAACTGAAACTGAGCAGCGCCAGTTCGAGACATACACTCTACAACAGTGAGACTTCGCTCAGCAATGCATAAAGCTGCTTTCGTATTCCAGGCAGCTAATACCCTTTGAATGGTGATTTATCATTTTTTGTGCAACAACAGAAGTGAGTTTTAAGTACACCTATTCTATGAAAACGCTTTTTTTTTCTTTCTCTCTTCCAAGCAAATTTCCTTGAAGCGGATAGAAAGGCTTCAGCTTCCATTTTCTGATCCATAGATCAAGCTCAGAACTGTACAGTCTGCCACAGATAAAAGGGCCAAGTAATCTTAAATAACCAATGATCGCAGATTGATGGGCTGGAGCAAACGTAAAAAAAAAAGAAAAAGTGGGAATCATGACTATGCAAATCAGCGCTTCCCCTGGAAATCATCGTCCAGACATACTTACAGGATGTTGACCTATTTTGCAACTCTTTCAATCAATAATTCTAGTAATATTGTATCTTTTCTTGGACTGAGAGGCAGAATTGGTGGTGTGAAAGTTGTGTGGAAATGCTTTTTTTCATCCGTGGTTTATTAGGATCCTGATATTAGAGCTCTCACATGCCAATGAGATTCTGCTAGTCATCATGTTTAAATAAGTAAGGAGTATCTGACGGACGTCTGGTAAAGTCAAGACAATGGAAAAATGCCCCAAATCAGCATTAGAAATGGGTTTTCGGTTGAGCATTGGAGCGGGTTCTTGGTTCAGCATTGGTGATGGGTTCTTGGTTCCTAATTAGAGACGGGTTCATGGTTCAACTCTGCGGACAGGTTTTTGGTTGAGCGTTGGAGAAAAGTTATTGGTTGAGCATTGGAGACAGGTTCTTGGTTGAGCATTGGAGATGGGTTCTTGGTTCAGCATTGGAAATAGGTTCTTGGTTGAGCATTGGAGATGGGTTCTTGGTTAAGCATTGGAGATGGGTTCTTGGTTGAGCATTGGAGATGGGTTTTTGGTTGAGCATTGGAGACAGGTTCTTGTTTGAGCATTGGAGACGGGTTCTTGGTTGAGCATTGGAGATGGGTTCTTGGTTGAGCATTGGAGATGGGTTTTTGGTTGAGCATTGGATATGAGTTCTTGGTTGAGCATTGGAGACGAGTTCTTGGTTGAGCATTGGAGACAGGTTATTGGTTCATAATTAGAGAGAGGTTCTTGTTTCAACATTGGAGACACGTTTTTGGTTGGGCATTGGAGGCAGGTTCTTGTTTGAGCATTGGAGATGGTTTATTGGTTTAGCATTGGAGATGGGTTCTTGGTTTAGCATTGAAGACAGGTTTTTAGTTGAGCACTGGAGACAGGTTCTTGGTTCATAATTAGAGACAGGTTCTTGTTTCAACTTTGGAGACAGGATTTTGGTGGAGCATTAGAGACAGGTTCTTGGTTCAGCATTGGAGACAGGTTCTGGTTCAAGATTAGAGACAGGTTCTTGGTTGAGCATTGGAGATGGGTTCTTGGTTCATAATTAGAGACAGGTTCTTGGTTCAACATTGCAGACAGATTCTTGGTTGAGCATTGGAGACAGGATCTTGGTTAAGCAGTGGAGATGGGTATTTGGTTGAGCATTTTAGTTCCCCCCTCCCCCGCCCCACCCCCAGTATATATAATTTCAAAAAAATTCCTGGGCACAGAGGGAATACTATATTTCTCTAATAAAGGTTCACAGCCACAAACAGCATTTTGGGCTTAGGGTTTAATTGCTTCAATGCTACATTAGCAGATATGTTTTAGGAATTTTGAACCTACAGTATGTGTTGTGTGGATGCATGCACTTCTAAACCTACAGCCACCCGCACTTAAATTGAACCTTTCAGTAACTTTATAAGTCTGCGTCAACACTCTCCTAACATATAATACGCAGCAGCATCTTTCATAAAAGCTCCATCAAGCTTTTATAGAATCAGGAATTGTAAAAAGCCCTATCAGGTTTTTCCTTGCCTTCTGTTTCTCATCGAGATCTCCCTTCACTTCCTGTCCTGTAGACACAGCAGGACATGTGAAAAAATCTCTCAAAAGTGAGGGAAATCCCATTTTAAACAGTTGCCACTGGAACACGTGCCCCCATTGGAAGATTTTTCGCCTCTTCTTGTTCTTCTGGCAGCTCAGAATTTTTCTTCACTTTCACTCTTAGTGACAATTGTCACCTGGGCAAAAAGCTTTGGCTTTAGATACACTTTTAAAAGCCAGGTCTTAAAGTGGAGCTAAAGTCAGCAAAAGCTCACACTAGTGATGTGACATCTGCAAGCTCCTTCACCAGCGCCAACTTCTTCTTCCCGCCTTCTTCCAGATGCAGATTCTTTGTTTTGATTGGCTGAAGTGAGATGACACCACTCCTGTGCGAGCGCATGGTAGTCAAGTCACCCTGGTAACTAGCAGATACTGGAATTGTACAATGAATAAGACTGCAAGGAGGAACGCAAGAGTCTTTTTTTTTTGTGATAGAAAACCTTTCTGCTGGCAAATTTTGTTTTAAGACTACAGCTCAGCTTTAAACTACAGTCAGTGACTTTGCTTAGGCTGAATTGGTCTCATCAGTCTGCTGCAGGCAGGAGGAAGCCTTTCCTCAGTCACTGAAATCTGGCTACATAGTGCTTAGATTACGATGCATTGAGTGAACTGAATTTAACACCTTTATGTAGCCATTGCTGGAACATACTATTGGTGTTCCTGTCACGTACCTGGGTGGAGACTGAATATAGGGAGGAGGCTTCCCTTGCACCTCGTGTCCCAAAGACTCTGGAGTTGGGAACAGAGTCAGAGTGGACAGCGAGTGGCACAGGTGCCAGTGGTGATCACACCGTGCAAGTTGGAGTCCCGGCCACGGATCGGGTCAGGCTGAGCTGTAGTCAAAACCAGGCAGGCAGTGGAGTGCCGAGCAGGATCCAAGATCGAGGTCAAAACAAGCCAGGTGTCAATCCAGTCGGGCAGCAAGGCACAATGGCAGGAGACAGAGGCAGGTCCAGTGAGCAAGCAGGAGGTCAAGGGCAGGCAGCAATCAACAAGGTCAAGGATAATCCAGGTCAAAGTCAGCAAGGTAATCAGAAGCACAAGGAACACAGGGGAAGCTGAAGACAATCCAGCAACTTGAAGTCAGGTAGACTGGCTTTAAATAGGCAGATCCATCAGGAAGCAGCATCACTTCCTGTGCGTCGCTTGGCACGCTTTCGCGTGGCTGTTCCGTGGCGCACGCATGCGCGCAAGTGCCCGTTTACCCGCAGTACGGAAAACTGGACCCCGCGCATGCGCAGTAGCAGGCGGTTTCTTACAGTTCCTTCAATTCTAGTAGAATGCTACAGATTACTACACTTTGCCTCATCGCCATCATGGCTCTTTGTCTTCCATTGATTCGGAGAAGGGATTATCAATTAGGCGGCTAGACTGAGTAAAGTTTCTGTGTTAATGTTCAGACATGCTGTAATAATAGCTGCACTTTGGATTCCCTGCAACACATACTAATTGGGGAGAGGAAAAATAAAATAATGATCGAAGTTGCTGAAAGATATTTACTGGAAATAATTAGAAAGTCTGGACAAAAAAAGATTAAGGGATCCCCGCATTCAAACACATAGACGACTTTTGGTTGCAGGTAAAATGTGTGACTTGGTGATAAGCCAGCCGCTTGTTTCGGAAACATATTTCTTAATTAAATGGAGTAGACAGTGCGTGTAAAAATGACTACTATTATGAAGTTGCTGTGGCAGGCTCGCGTGTTATACAGTATTTAGGCTTTGCTGAGCCTTCTCTGCAGGGTGATATGATGTATCAAGAGGGATCGGGGTTATTTATGACATTCATTGCCTGTGCTCTTAGTTCTCCCTGACTGCAAATCAAAGGAGCTCTTTTACTTTATCTATTTAGTTATTTTATTTTATGTCCATATAGGCATGATGCTATGATCAGCTTGAAAGACCCTGTCACCTTGCCTATGCACAGCAAAATGACAGCAACCCTGCAAAGGGCATCCCCTGGTCTCCAATGCTGAACCAAAAATGCGCCCCAATCCCCCATATACTCCATATAGTCACCATACCCTTTGCTCCCTTCCAACTCTTTGCTCCTCTGCCACTAAAATTGGCAATCCGGAGTAGTGGTGTCACCATTCCCTAATGAGGTCTAATGGGACTAGTGATTGGCTGCTAGGGACGCTATTACAGGGGAGCAGGTAACATGCTCCCCCATATTGGAGTGGTGGCATCATTCCCTCAGTCATGTGACAGCATTTGGGTCTAGTGATTGGCTGCTAGGGGCACTATCATAGGGGAGCAGATAACATGCTCTCCCATATCGGATGGTGGCATCAATCCCTCAGTCATGAGATGGTGTTTGGGTCTAGTGATTGGCTGCTAGGTACACTATTACAGTGGAGCAGGTAACATGTTCCCTCATATCAGAGTGGTTGCATCATTCCCTCAGTCATGTGACAGTGTTTGGGTCTAGTGATTGGCTGCTAGGGGCACTATCACAGTGGAGCAGGTAACATACTCCCCTATATCGGAGTGGTGGCATCATTCCCTCAGTCATGTCACAGTGTTTGGGCATAGTGATTGGCTGCTAGGGGCACTATCACAGGGGAGCAGATAACATGCTCTTTCATATCGGATGGTGGCATCAATCCCTCAGTCATGTGACGGTGTTTGGGTCTAGTGATTGGCTGCTAGGGACACTATTACAGGTCTGGCTCTGCAGTCTGCATATGGCGGCCTCCTAAACAAGAAGTAATTCTGTCCTAAGTTATTATCGCAGTGGCCGCAAGGAGGATTTAGTTGCTTCGGAGTTACAGAAGCAATAAGATCTGTCCAATCTTAACTGATGACTCAGACATTTTAGAAGCTTACCCTGGGACGAGCGCGGAGCCGATAAAATCTTTGCCAGCGTCTGAAAAATAATTGCCGGTGGCGAGTGCTGACCAAGAGATTAGCCGTTCTGTGAGCATTGTTCTTAAAAGCTTTGCTGCTATTGAATTAGCCCGCCGGCTCGTTTGTCATTCAATATGTCATCCTGAAGGCTGCGTTGTATTAGGAGAAGCACAAGGCCCGCGTCTACTGGAACACAAAATGTTACAAAAGAAGACTTTCGTCTGAAATGTTTAATTTTGTTGTCAGGATCAACCTGACGGCATCCTCTCGGCCCTTTTACAAACTGATTCTAAAAAAAAATCACATTATCCAAATAAAAAAGGATTCATTGAAGGTTTGTATATATTTAATGCCCTTCTTTAATGTTGTCTTACGCCCCATTCACATTGAGCGATTCGCAAATCGCGCGTTTGTCGCACGATTTGCATTTTGCCCGATATCGCGCAAATGCTAGCATTGAATTGCATAGAATCGCGGCAAAATCCGCTCCAAAAAGGGTCCTGCTGTAGCGACGCACGACCCACGACAGCGACGGACAGAGCCCAATTGAGATGCATCAGAGAGCGATATTGCGCGGTAAATATCAGCGATATCGCGCAGATTACCGCGCGATAAATCGCTCAGTGTGAACGGGGCCTAAAGATTTCCCTTCACTGGAACTAAGGGGCCAAGCCCAACCCCTGAAAAACAACCCCCCCCATAATCCCCCTCCACCAAACTTTACACTTGGCACAATGCAGTTAGGCAAGTACCAATCTCCTGGCAACCGCCAAACCCAGACACATCCATCGGATTGCCAGACAGAGAAGCGTGATTGGTCACTCCAGAGAACACGTCTCCACTTAGAGTCCAGAGGCGGCGTGCTTTACACCATGGCATCCCACACTTTGCATTGCACTTGGTGATGTAAGGCTTGGATGCAGCTGCTCGGCCATGGAAACCCATTCCATGAAGCTCTCTACGCGCTGTTGTTGTGCCAATCTGAAGGCCACACCAAGTTTGGAGGTCTGTAGCTATTGACTCTGCAGACAGTTGGCGACTTCTGCGCACTGTGCGCTTCAGCATGTGCTGACCTTGCTCTGTCAGTTGACGTGGCCTACCACTTCCTGGCTGAGTTTCTGTTGTTCCCGGTTGCTTCCAATTTGTTATAATACCACTAACAGGTGACCGCGGAATATTTAGTAGCAAGGACATTTCACAGATGGACTTATTGCACAGGAGGCAACCTATCACGGTACCACGCTTGACGTCACTGAGCTCCTGAGAGCGACCCATTCTTTCCCTAATGTTTGTAGAAGTGTCTGCATGCCAAGGTGCGTGATTGTATACACCTGTGGCCATGGGGGTGATTGGAACACCTGAATCCAATGATTTGGAGGGGTGTCCCAAAACTTTTGGCAATATAGTGTATCTACTTCCAAATGTTAAAGTGGCAGAGTATTTAAAAGACGGGCGATGGTCGGGTTCCCATTTCCCGAAGACCTGCGCTAGACTTTGCAGGTCAAAAGGCAACCACCAGAGTGAACGTTCCTGGTTTCACAATGTCTATATAAATACCATTTTAGTGTTTTCACGCGGCTGGAGATCATTCCGTCCGGCACAAGAAAAGGAAATGTCCCCATTTGACCTCGTAAAACGCGCCAGGCGGGTGCATGAGACTTTTAAATTTCATTGAATCCGGTAAATTAGACCCAAATCTGAAACTTTTAAAAGCCGAGTTTTCGACATTTCACGCTCTCAAAAAGCTTTTCACTGATGTATCCAAAGTGCAGCCATCAGTTTTTGATACATATTTAATAAAAAGCCTTTTCAGAGGGAGGAATTATTATATAATAGAGTCCTTGGGTGGATATTATGGAAATGTAGATGTAAGATGTAGGAGCCCACGTTACATTTTACATAAATGTTCTGTATGTTCCCCGGCAAACGTTGATATGAAGGATCACAGTGAGATTTAGCAAAAGAAACGCAATTTGTTAATAAAGGCCTAGCTTACCTTTCAGAGCATGTGACATATTTACATAAAACATGGTCAGATCACAATCTACCTCCCTCACACCCCCACTTATCTGAATCATGGGGTTCTTCTCCCCGCAGACTTGTGCTTATTTTTTAATCTACGCACCAACAGTTCAATGCGATGGGAATGGTCTGAATTCGCCGAGATTGATAGCGGCATGGGAACCTTTTCTGCTTACAAGGCAAGATGTAATTGTGTTGCTGAAAATGTGAGAATGACTTTTAGGAAGCAAGTGGAACTTTGGTCCTATGAGGTTCCGTGTTCCGCGCCGGGTCGCGGACAGGCAGAAAAATATAACTCAAGCCTGTTGCAGGCTAAAAGGCAAGAGGATTTAAAGCGGGTCCCAAACCGGCATTTAAACAACTGCTGAGATTAAAGGAATTTAGGAAAACAGATTTGTGGATGTGCTGTGTGTTAAAGTGGACCTGAAGTCAAAAAGTGAAGATATGCTTTATTATGAGGAACATCTAGAGGTGATAAAGTGGACCTTCCATGTGAACGGAAAGCCCACTTTACTCACAGCCCACCCCAAATACAAAGGGGTTAAAAGGGTCATAAAACAATAAAATTTTTGCAAAAAAAAAAAAAAAAAAACTTACTTACCCGGGTTCGGATGTTTCCTGGAGGAGCTCACCATTGTCTTCTGGAAGAGCTCACTTGAAATCCCAATGGACTGGAGCACATTTTTAAAGGATTTTGAGCACCAAGCTCTCCTGGAAGCCAAGCCAAGGTCATTTTTTTTGCTCAAACTTTATTTCTCAATGGCACTTTTTAAAAGACATTTGTACATTGGGAGGTGGGGAAATGTGATTTAAAGTAGATCATTTTAAGGTCCTAAAAGCATCTTAAAATATGTACTTTTTAAAAAATTAAAATTCATGTAATAAGTTGCGAAAATAGACAAAAAAAAATCTGATGTTTAGGGCATTTTCAATAAATACAAGTTAAATATGAACCATATCTCTATTTGTTTTAATTGATAATTAATCATAAAAGATCATCATAACAAACATGCACAAAAAGTACATATAAGAATAGGGCCACATGGAGGGGGGTGAGCTTTCCTGGGCCCTCTTCTGCTCTGGACCATCCTGAGATGCGATCTACACAAATACTGGCACTTTATTGGACATATGGGTGGAAAACCGTAAAACAATCCCATGTTTTGGTCCATTTTCACAACTTACATAAAATTTCTGGGATGTGGTGTCAAATAAGCAAGACTTCATAATACTATCCAATATTGCTTATTTAATTTCATACATACCTTTAATCCAGGTGTTTTCTGGCTGGTTCAGTGACATCAAGGATTCTTCCTCTTCATCTCCAGCAGTGGCGGTGGGCAGTCCTTACTCCTGCACTGTGCGATGCTGACATAATGATGTGTGGGCTCCACCCAGTGCAGGACTATCCACCTCTAAGGAGTGGGTCCTTATCATGTACTTGATGGAGGACTGATTGGCTGAGGGGGCCTCCCTTGCAGCTCTTGTCTCTCACCCCTGGGAGTGGGAACAGGGAGCGAGTAGACAGAGAGGAGCACCGGTGCCAAGGTGTTCAGACACGGTGCCTGGTAGAAGTCCGGCCACTGGATCCCTGGAAGGATGAGCAGGGCTGGTTGGCAGCTGAGATGTCAGCGAGGATTGCAATGCAAAATGGAGTGACGTCAAACAAGCCAACTGTCAAGCCAGACGATCAGCATTGTACAGAAGGAGCAGGCAAAGGCAGAATCCAGATAACAATCAGAGGTCAGGGGCAGGCAGTGGTCAATCAAGGTCAGCAGCAATCCGAGTCAAGGCAACAGGCAAACAAATAGCAGGAACACAGGAACACAGAGCACAAAGACCTTTCAGCACTGATCCATTGGGCCAGCCAGGGCCGTCTTTAGCGCAGGGCAAAGAGGGCACTTGCCCCGGGCCCAATAAAGGTTGTGGGGCCCGAACACGCTGCCCAGGATTAGACATAATTAACATGATTACAAAAAATCATGTCTCTGTTAAGTCTGATTATCTAATCATGTTAATTATGACATGATTTAATAATTATGATTATGATTAATAATTATGATTATGAAATTTGACATGATACAGCGTTTTTGAAGGTTTAACAGAGGAGGAGCCTAGTTTTCTCTCAACGTTTTGCGCTTAGGGGCGCTGTAATGGATGTGGTATATATTCTTCAGGAGAGGGAGGTTGTTCAGGTTAATTATGTCTAATCATGGCTTTCTACTATCATGCATTGTAATTCTATCAATCATGTTATTCACATATATATGAAGGACAGAACAGAAATGGAGTGAGATTTTCAGGGAGATATACAATCATGTTGTCATTTTTTACATTTGTTTTTTCTTGGTGGGGGGCCCCGAGGGGGCCCAAGAAAATGTTTGCCCAGGGTCCGATCAATATCAAAGACGGGCCTGGGGCCAGCTGGTTTAAATAGAGCATTAGATTAGAGAGCAACGTGTCACTTCCTGTGAGCCACTGTGAGCGCGTGCACACTAGAACGCGTTTTCTGGCAACCCGAAAGGCTGGAACTCGCGCATGCACAGTAGAGCGTGAACTTCTGGCTACAGCCTTACAGCCCTTCACAGCCTTGGCTAAAGATGGAGAAGGTGGACCCAATGTCAGTGGTCCTCACTCAACCTAGAAGAGGAGCAGCATCTAGTGGTAGAGAAGGACTTTCTACGATGGACCAGGATTGATTAAAGGTACGTATTGAATTTTCTATGTTTACCACCACTTAGTTCTGGACTATTATTATTTTTAACTAGAATTTTTGCTTCAAGTGGATCAAATAAATAATATGGGGGACCTTCAGATAGATGCCCTAAAGGTACTTATTTTGGTTCATTATTATGCTTTAGCGCTGACATTTCCTTCAATACTTCACAGAACATTAAAAATAAACCATTGACAAACTTAAGCAATTCAAAATAGGCATATAATGAAAAATGCATAAGCAGAGGTTACCTTGAGTAAAAACTGTATGCCAAAATAATCCGGAGAACCAGAGATACAGTAAGCTTCATTTATATGTTTTTGGGTAAAAGTCAAGTTTGCTCCTGCCCCACCCAGACCTCCTTATTAGCTCATTAAAGGAGAACCATGGGGTAAGTGTTTTTCCCCATAGTTCTCCTAAAGGTTAAGGGAGGACATAAACTAGCGTCCTCCCGTGACCCAAAGCTCAGTATATCTGAGTATACTGAGACTGCCGCAGCCGGGATGGATCCCGACATTACAGTGGCAGTGGGCTCTGCCTATCTGGAGGCAGAGCCAGCTGTACCCGCCCCTTCTCCCTTCCGTTCCTCCAGTCAGGGCTGGAGGATCGGAGCGGGGAGGGGGGGAATCCCTGCAGGGAGCGGTGACTGACAGTCACCGGTCTCTGCAGGGATATGATTGAGAAGTGAACAAGCGACGGTATGTGTTCGCTCACTTCCCGATCTACTGAGCCGACGTGTGACAGTTTCATTGGCACACGTCGGCTCGAACTATGAGGATGAATGATTATCACTCACCTCATAGTTCTCCTTTAATACTATGGGCAGCTTTGCTGACCAATAGTGTGCCTAGTAATGGATACATGCTCAGCTTAAATGTTAAGTATGGTGGCCCACCAAATCATGAGGAGAACATACAAACTTACATTTGTTTTCAATTAAAAAGTTCCAGTTACGTTTTTCTTTTGAAGCTCTAAAAATATATCATTAAAAAAAGTGCATACGGTAAAACCATAAAATATTAGATGTTTTCAAATGTATTTCACCTTTCAATTTGACGTGATCATTTGAATCAACTCAATTATTGAACAATTGGGCTTAAAAGGGTTTATTTATAAAGAATTTGCAGGGCCGAAGATCCTGAACCCAGAAGATCAGTCGAAGATATTGGCGCTGATGAGGTAGCTCAAAAACATCACATTGCTGGAGGGGAGGTGTGTATAGTTCCGCTTCAACCATTTCTGAGTTACTATGCATGCTAAATAACTTAATTAAAAGAGAACTATGGGGTAAGTGTTTTTCCCCATAGTTCTCTTTAGGGTGACAGGAAGACATATACAGTACTAACCTCCTCCCGTGACCCAAAGCTCAGTATTTAGCAGGCTATTGCCCACGATATACTCAGAACATGACAGCCGGGACGGACCCCGAGAATGCTGTCTGGATCCACCCAGCTGCATGAGTGACAGCTGGATCTTCGTATCTTGAGGCAGAGCCAGCTGTGCCCGCCTCCTCCCCGTCCGTTCCTCCATTCAGCGCTGAACGATCGGAGAGGGGAGGAGGGAATCCCTGAGGGGAGAGGTGACTGACAGTCATCGCTCTCTGCAGGGAGATGATCGCAAAGTGAGCGAGCGACGGTATGTGTTCGCTCACTTCCCGATCAATAGAGCCGACCTGTGACAGCTTCTTTGTCACAGGTTGGCTCTACCAATGAGGATGAGTGGAAATCACTCACCTCATAGTTCTCCTTTAAGGATGGTGATGTGATCCCGGGACACGACATCATCTGGACCTAGGAACAAGTTCGAGACTGTTCCAACAAATCCAGGACAGTTGGCTTCTGTGTAATTGTCTAAAGCGTTTTATATTTATATGTAAATATAAACTATGCCAAAACAAACAAAAACACTGAGTGGGGGCTGTGGGTGGCCTCTAGCAACACTCTAAACTGCCAAAAGTGACATAAAAAAACATCCCATCCCATTGACTTCAATGCAATTTAAATTTGAAACTTTTGGTAAAATTAAAACACTGGAAATTGGGTTCCAATTTTAGTTTGTCCTAAATTGGGATATCTGTACTAGCCAGGAGCATACTCAGCCCACCAGGCCCCGCCTGTAACAAAAATATCACTTTAGGAAAGACCTACCTTTAGAAATCAGCTTCTCTGGTGACATATGATACATGAATAGAATTTCTAGAAGGCACTTTAACATTATATTTGTTGCAAAGGCCTTTCCTGTTTAGAGGTGTACGTGTTCGGTCCAGGATTAGTTAACAGATATCTGTTTGTTGTTAAACGCCATCGAAGTTTAGATAAATCACACATATGTTTTGCTCTTATAGTAAATTCATAACCATAGGGGAACATGGCTTCATCAGAAAATCATAGCAGTTAATCTATGTAAACTTGCCCCCAAAACTGCTCAAGGCTGTGGAACATCAAACGCCTAGATTCCAATTGATGTTCTAGGACTTCTCCCATCAGTGCCAAGTGTGATGTATAGATATTGCTAACCGCTAATGTACTGCATACAGTAAGCATGTGCATAGAGCCGAGAACAAAGGAATCTTTTCTACGCTGACGTGTTTGAAGCCACTAATGGAACCCGGGCACGTTTCTGCCCAATCTTCTGGTGAGCTGATCTGATTTTGGGATCCATTGAAAGTCAAACCATGAGCAGAAGTCTCTTGGTCACTTATTTTTTAGGTTGAAAGAAAAAAGGAAAAGCTGGAAATGTTTATTTTTAGATTATTTTTAAAAAGAAAATGTTTTATAAGACACTAAACTCAGGGGTTAAACCTTAAAGATACATTTAAGTACCCTAACTATAAATAAAAATGTATCTTATTTGTGTATCACTCGGCTGTAGATCCTCAAATCATCTCTGAATTGGTGCCGACACTGTCCTTCCTTCTGGAGGGTGGCTACTTTTGTTCCCCATGGTCCCTGTGTGTGTTGTAAAGTTGTCACCGCTACAAAACTCTCTCCCGTGATGGACTACAATCTCATGATTAGTTTTTTAATTTGTATTGAGATTGTAGTCCGTCATGGGAGCGAGCTTGGAGCAGTGGCTACTACTGTCCTAGCCAGTCACTGTGCACTATACTTGGAATGCTGGGCGAACTGTCGGGGGCCCTCCACTCGGACACCAGCCTTCCCCTAGAGGGGACCATGTGATTTGCTAATCTGTCTCTCTGTACCCCCCCCGGATTATGACAGTGCAAGGATATCAGCTACAGATATGATGTGGAGAGTTCTCTCCTAGGGATCAGATTCAGATATCGTATCTGTCAAGTAGTGGGTAGAAGTATAATTCAAACAGTTCAGGCTTCTACCCAGGCTTGCAATCAGATGTTAAGTACTTGTGTATGGGAAGTGTTTCACAAGGCAGTCTCTTTGATAACACAGTAGATAATAAGTGCTAGTGTTCGGGAAATGTTTCACAAGGCAGTCTCTCTGATGACACAGTAGATAATAGGCACTAGTGTTTGAGAAGTGTTTCATAAGGCAGTCTCTTTGATAACAGTGAATAATAAGCACTAGCATATTGGGAAGTGTTTCACAAGTCAGTCTCTCCTTATGAACAGGGTCTGTCTTCATGTAGCCTTGGTTCAGAGTCCTTAGCAGGGCTAGCAGAGCTCATTAGGTGTGTAATACAGCCCATGCAATGAAGCTTGTCCAGGATGATATGGGGAGAGATGCAACAGTGACACCCGTTGAAGTCTCTAGGGAAATGTCAAATCTGACTTAGAAAATGACGGAGCAAAAGATATCTGGTGATGGTATCAAATGACATCCAGGTGGATAGCACTGTGGAAAGGTTGCCTTTGAAGGTAAGCTGCCTGATGGTGTCAGGAATGAGGTTTAACGTGCGGGAGGGCTATTGCCCAGCATCTTCTCCCTTGCTCGAACGTCGGGCAATTTATATTCCCGGCTTAAGCCAACAGTGGAGGCGGGGCCTGATGACGTCACGGATGACTAGGAGGAACCCTGCGCTGATCCGTGAGCGAAGGACAGGAGAGTTCATTACCGGAGGACCGCCTGAGGGGGTTCTTTTTCGGGTGGGATCGGATGACTGGACAGTGAATAGTAAAGCAGGGAAGAGAACTGATAAGCTCATGTCTCTGCCACTCTGCTCTCCTTCTCCTATCACCATTTTAGCACACAAGCACTGCAGAACAGTTGATTGGCTCATTGTGCTGCTTCTCCCTTCTCACAGTCCAAGCTCTTCTGTACGGGAGTCAATTTTAGGTGCTTACACTGCTTCTATTAAAAAATAATAATGTATTAATGCATTCCTAGGTGTTTTTTTCCTTCTGCCTTGAGTTGGGCTTTAACTATGTGGACAGAATTTCTCTTTAAAAAAACAGTACTAAGAAGATTTCTCTGCTACATTAAGAGAAGAAAGAGAAGACAAGGCCAGCTGCTGTGACGGCACCCAATGCCAAGACCCCTCGGCAAAAGAGATCTGGGCTGTAATGCTGATGGATTGCCATAACTACACAGAGAATGATGTGGCTTTAACAAAGTCCTCGGAGGATTATCTCCCCTCTGTACTGGACTTGACAGTGATTTATGGCCGACCAAAACTCCTGCGCAAGACTTTCTATTTCTCCGTGTCTGGCGTCTCGCGGGATACCGCGTTTTGTTACTGCCGTGTGTAACTTTATGTGACAGGTCCCCCATGCCCTGATTCCTTCCAGCCTTTTGTGTGGTTTTATAGTGTGGAGTACAAAACAGAAGAATTCAATTATTTCCCAGTGACTGCTGTCTTTTACATAGATACAATCTCTTCTTCTTCTTCTTCTGCTTCCCAACGAAGGTAGTTTAAGGAGAAGGAAGGATATGCAAACCGCAGATAATCATAGCAACCAATAAGATTTTACCTTTTCTCAAATCAGAACGCTTAAAGGAAAACCCCATTTCTAGTAAAACATTGATACCCCTAAATAACATGGCGATAGAATTGAAAGGGAAGTTATAACAGTATTGTATCAATTTTAGGGCTGGTAATGATTCAAATTTTCGTGTTCAATTTAATCGAATTTTTTAAAATCGATTAATTTCGATTAATTATAACGCACATACAGATCCAACTACATTGGCCTATACAGATCAAAATGTTTAACGATTAAGCGAGAAATTAATCTTTAATTTCCACAGCCCTAATCAATTTAATTTTTTTTTATTTTTTTTACGTTTATCAGGGTTATTCACAAAATAGATAGATAATAGTGCTCTAGGGACCGATTTTTATGTTTTAGGTATTTATAGGTAAAACAAAGATTGTGTGTGGATAGAGATTAAAAAAAACCACTACAATGCAACATTTTAAAATCATATACAGGGTCATTCCCAAAAGGGTGAGGAGTTTGAAGAAGGCAGGAAATGTGAACAGTCTAGGCCAAAATAGCTGATTTGGAAAAATTATCCAACTCAGCTCACCTTCCAGATCAGCCATGTTGTCCTAGATTGTTCACTTCTGCAGCAGTTTAGAAACATTGAGCAGCTCTACCCTCTTGTCTCCAATGCCGCTGCTTGAACCTCGGTGCCTGGTAAATCAGAGATTTCACTTAACAATAGGTAAAACACCGCCAGTGGCAAGGGGGTCCGTCCATCCAATACTTTATTTGTGCAAAGGCATAAAAGCAGCAAACAAACGCATGCTAATTAGCATTTGTTTGTTTGCTGCTGTTATCCCTTTTTACAAATAAGTATCGGATGGACGGACCCCCTTGCCACTGGCGGATTTTTACCTATTGTTCACTTCTGCCTTCTCCAAACTCTTCACCCTTTTGTGAATAACCCTGTATATGTTTTTAAAATGTTGCCTTGTAATTGTTTTTTTTTTATCTCTATCCACACACAATCTTTATTTTACAAATAAATATCTAATACATAAAATCCAATCCAGAAAGGCAGCACAGAGGGCCAGCTGGCTTTGCAGATCGCTTTGTCCGATTGAAACCTCATACTGGGCTGTCTTATAAGAGAGGACAGCTACTGTTCTGTAAACAAGGGCTTTCCTTTAGCACAGCTAAAAAAGTAATCTTGCTTATGATGCAAAAAGGAGACTAGAGCTCCTCCTGCTAGATGGATAAAAAAATAGTAATAATTATAATTATCATTCTGTGTGGAAAGAAGAATAAAAGACAGAATAATAAATAAATAAACATTAACATATATTTGCCTGTCTAAATATATTTAAATTTTCACATTATTTTTAGACCTGACCATAATAAATAAAGACAGGAAATATTTACAAACCATTACAAATCTCATTTAATATAACTATTGACCCTTTCCAAAGCACTGCCCCCAAAAATTCACATTTCTCTGCCTTGCAACCACAACAAAAACCTTACAGCTTTTCCTATTCATCCCCCATGCTGCCTTTAGATTCACAGCAGTGAGCGTTTTATCTTGGGTGAGAAATTTAACCAAGAGTCCTTTTCTGATTCATTTCTGATCATGTGATCGTACCAGGCAGACCCTCCCACTTATCAGTCACATCCAGTTTGTGTTACTGCAATAATTACAATGTAACCAGGTTTTTTTAGTTTTTTTTAAAAACCGTAACACGTACTAATTATTTCAGATGTACATACAAAGACCGACATTGAAAAGGATAATTAATTATTGTTTCAAGAAAAGTGAATTTTAATTCGGCGTTGTCTATTCGTACTCATTTAGCGGCAGGCTTTTAGGAAGCTTCTATAAAATAATAACGCATTGCTATAGATTCAATAATTATCCCCTGTGCAGCTTCTCCCTCACACACATTGCTCTTTAATTTATGAAGCCTTTTTTCTTCTCAGCTGCCTGTGAATTCTGCAGGAGCTGTCCTTGGTGCTGAACAAATTCATCTGTGCTGAGAGTGTAATAATATCCACATTTTACATATTTCAAAGCGCAGCGCTGGGGCAGATGGGATTTCATTACAATGCCCCATGGCTGGGGAAAACTCACAATTATTTTTCATGGATTCCTATGAAGCCAGGTAGGTATTTTTTTTACGCAGAAGGACACAAAGTCCCAGAATCCCCCCGAGTAAAACTTAAACCTCATTTAGGCTAAGACATTGAGCTGTGAGCATATTAAACCCGTATTTTCTTCAGTTGAAAGTAATTTTATTACAGGCTAATGGCCTGCAATGGAATTTTCAGTCCTAAAGAGAATACGTGCTAGGTTCTATCACTCTACATTTTTCCGACAGTTGAATAAAATCTCTCCTAAAGAGCGACCACGGGCTACACGTGAAATCAGTCCATGAATTTCTAATGCAATCCAAAATAAACAGTGGGGGTTGGTTTAGTAAAGGCAAATAGGCGGTTCACTTTGCAAGGGTATTTCTCTGTAGCTTAGTGATTGAGGTGGTCACAGGAGAGGGGGATGTGTTTCATAGTTGTAGCATGCTTCCCATCCTAGAGTGATGACAATACCCGACACTACAGTATAGTGAGAATGCATTGACACCCTAGGACAGAAAGTGTGTTACTGGCAAAATCACCATGTGAAAAAGTATTTAAAAAAAGCCTGAAAAAAGAAAACTAAAGTAGCCATCATATCTAAGGACTGGTAAGCTACAATATATTACATTTGTGTTCTTGGGTTTAGATACACTTCAATACATGTCACTGGCATGCATTAAAAAACAGCTAACCTCCAGTATATATCGAGTCACTCAAAATACAATCAATACGTATTCTCATCTGTGTATCTGTAGCTTTCTCACCAGCATATAGATACATATTAAAAGAGACTGCCCATTAATTGATAAAGAGATGTTTGCATCCTAATTCTCATTATCCCCTTGGCTGATAACAAGATGGATTAATGATCTCCTTTAATAAGAGGTGTGTACTCATTAGCCCAGGTCCACAAGGCACAAGTCACAGTGCAGTTCACTGTCTAGATAGTCAGGACTCTCATTAAGCCGATGTTCGGGTCAATAAGCTGTTACCAACAGTACCGCGCTACTGCTGCTGATTCAGACATCTTGTTATTAACCTTTGTTTAATGGAATGAACCAGTCCAACTAATCAGTTAAAAGAGAATGTCTTTCAGACAGAGAACCAACCTATTGTTGACAAAAAAAGAGTTGTAAATGTTGCATTGCAACAAGCCTTTACATGTGAAATGTGGGTGTTGGACGTACGGAGGCAAATATGGTTTGATCAAGTGAATGGGATGTTAAAGCCCAAATGAACTTTTCGTTTAAATCAACTAAATACATTCCAGGTGTAGAGATCCCTTAGACCTCCCAGGCCTCTCTGCAGACGTCTGACACCCCCCCTGGTGAGTTAGAGCTCATAAATAGAGTCCCAGTAGAGTGGGTGCCAACTAGAATGGCTGCAATCAGAGTGTATATCCAGAAATTCAGCACAGTGATTTCATCAATAGAGGCCCAGTAGAGTGGCAGCCTCCTAGAATTACTGCATGGCCAGGTATGCAGCACAGTTATCTCATCAATAGAGTCCCAGAAGAGTTGCAGCTACCCAGAATGGCCGTAGTAAGAATGCAGATCCAGGAATTCAGCACAATGATCTCATCAACAGAGGCCCAGTAGAGTTGCACCTCCCTAGAACGGCTGCAGTCAGAGTGCAGATCCAGAAATTCTGCGCAGTGATCTGATCAATAGAGTGCCAGTAGAGTGGCAGCCCCTTGGAATGGCTGTAATAAGAGTACAGATTCGGGAACTCAGCACAGTGATCTCATCAATAGAGTCCCAGTAGAGTGGCAGCCTCCCAGCCAAGTGCATTCCAGGGGTGAAAAAAAGGGGTGCAGAGTCTTTCAGTTAGTTAACTTTAATAAGAACCACAGCCTGAGTAGAAAAGCCTGTCCCTGCCAGCATGCTGCAGAGAAGGACCCTTGCTCTCTGTGCGGAAGCAATGGTCTCACTGCAGATGTCCAACACGCCCCCTGCTAAGTCAGATCTATAGCTCTCCAATCAGCAGGAATCACACACTTTACTTTTAGCTGGTTTTGAACTAAAAGTTCAATTAGACTTTAGAATATAACTAAACCCTCATACCAAAATAAATAAGAGCCTGTGAAAACTTTTTTTCCTCATTGACAAGGATGCAGGTGCATGTTCACAAGTCCTGCAGTAGGGTGGACAGACAGGTCAATGGAAGAGCCACTGTCTCTCACAGGAGTGTGGCTAGTGCCGAGGCTAAAGGGCTTACTGTGCCTTGCTGAATGGGCAGGAGCACCCATTCCAAGGATGACAATGCTGCTCCTGTATACACGCTAAGGGTGGCAGCGTTGTCACCCTGCTACAGGAAGCGACTTGGATGCAATTTCCAAATGAATGGTAATACAGCAAATCAAGGCAGAACACTTCAAAAAATGCCATTACGGAAAAAACAGGGCTTTTCCCTATAGTTCTCCTAAGGGTAACGGGAGGACACAAACTAGCATCCTCCGGTCACCCAAAGCTCAGTATAACGTGAGCTACAGATCGCTGTATACTGAGACCGCCGCAGCCGGGACGGATCCCGTCAATTATGTCTGGATCCACCCAGCTGCGTGAGTGACAGCTGGCTCTGACTATCTAGAGGCAGCACCAGCTGTAACCGCCCCCTCCCCAGTCCATTCCACCAGTCAGCGCTGGAGGATCGGAGCGGGGAGGGGGGGAATCCAGTCCCCTCCCCTGTCACGGCACCCTCCTGGCACAGGATCGAGAGCGTTGGCATGTGTTCGCTCACTTTTCACAGTTTAATTGTCACAGATCGGCTCAGATTATGAGGCTGAGTAAAAATCACTCACTTCATAATTCTCCTTTAAGTCACGGTACTATATACTACACTGTGTGAGCAGGGAGCCATTATGGTGAAGGGGCCGTGATACCCTGCACTTACAGCTTGTCCTCAGTGTTTGGGGCTGGATGACACTGGGGATCCAACCTGGAAGACTGATGACAAGGTGTACTAACTGTATTGTAGCCGCAGTTTTCTCCAGGGGGGATGTTAAAATAAAATAATAACCCAGAATTGGGCTTTAAATATACTTTAGAAGTGAAATCAAATGTTTCCACGGTGGAAAAGCAGTGTATACATCCCCGAAGGAAACATAGGAGTTCTGTCATGCGAGGCTATAAAAAAATCCTTTGTTCCAAGTCCTTCTTTTTCCACATTAACGTTTTTTTATCAAAACACGTACATTGCCCAAGGAACTATCTCCTGTTCCTTAGCTACCGAGATCTGAGCCAATATGCATTCTTCCCACACGCTGCACATCGACGGTATTTTGTAAACTCAATAATTACACGCATTTAAACTTACGATGCCACCGACCAACAAGTCTTCCAACCCTAGCCAAGATATCTATTTTTTTTTTGGGACGCCGCACGCTAATACATTTGTCAAAACACATAGATTAAAGTCACGTCAGACTTGTTTTGACGAGAATGCCCCCTGTGGCGTTGGCAGTTCAGTAGCTGGAGGTGTCGGAGCACATCAACCCCCGATGCTAGCTCGGTTTTCGAAAATGAATTCCAATTAAAAGAGCTTGTGGTCACCCGTTGATGTCTTCATTGTCAACTCTGATCAGCTCACCAGACGGTAAAAAAAAAAACAACAAAAAAAACAGCCGGCCCTTGTGGGGTTAAATAAATAAAGCATCTTTATAATGCTGCAGGACAGTTATGGATAATTCACATAATATATCACCGCTGACACGTTGGAACATTGCTTGTTTGGGTTGTCGGGAAGCATTCTGACCGCTGTCACATTCCGCGACGCCCTCGCCGATAGATCCCGGCTTTTAATATTTACTACAAAAGGCTTGGCTTCTCCTGCGTGTTTGTGTTCTGACTTCACAAAGGTGGATTATGGGAAGACGAGTCGACAAAAAAAAAATCATCTTTGGATTTTCACTCATATTTTTTTTTCCCGCTCGCGTGGAATAATACGTTGATCGGGTTGACCCCGATTCACTGATGTTAAGTTGCGTTTACGTACCGCGGTACCCGTGGAGAATTGGTTGGAGATGTGTTTTTTTTTTGTTCTTTGGAAAAATTCAAGTTGGCTGTTGAATACATAATTGATTGGAAAGGAGGACAAATGATGGTACTTACGATGGATCTGAATAGTCAGATCGTGTGTCTTTGTTAATAATCATCGCCCTTAGGGAAACTAAGACAGATGCCTTCTACTTCTATCTCGTAATTCTTCCAATCTGGAACCCTTCTGATGCTGGTCATCAGGGCCGGATTTCCCACAAGGCAAACCAAGGCCCGGCCTCGGGGCAGCAGGGAGTAGAGGAGCAGCAGGGGTGTGGAATTCCTATCTCCCGACGCCCGGCATATGAAGTTCTGGGCGCCGGGCGGGTAGTTGTTTTCTACATTTAGCCCTGCATTGGGCAAGCAGAGCTAAATGTAGAGCGAAGAAGCCGCCGCTTGTTTTGTATGCAGCCTACGGGTCTGCCATTCTCCATGGGGAGGGGGGGGGCTTTTTGACAGGTACGGGGGGATGCATTGAAGAACCTGGCCTTGGGGCAGCAGAGAGAGTAAATCCGGCCCTGCTGGTCTTGTGGTAGAATGCCACTAAATTGGCTACTGGATTGGTCATAATGTGCACTTCTACAAGCCCTGCCTACTAATATGGGTGCAGAGAATGACATCACAGCCCATATTTGGCTTTATTTCCATTTTCGGGCAAGGTAGCTGCCCATTTTTTGGACTAACACCAAATTTGGGCTGTGATCTCACAGAGAATGGCACCTTCCCAAAGTTCCTTGGGGCATTTAAAACCATTCGAGTTTCAGGGCTTGATCAGCGAGATAGAAAGGAGTTATGCTCCCCTTCTTGGAGAAGACCTAGCAAGGGAAGCCTCTGGTACCTGGAAAGGGAGCATTAGCAAAAACAACGAGGGGAATTTATCAAAACTGGAGCAGACAAAACTGGAGCAGTTTTGCATGGCAACCAATCAGCTTTTCTCTTCAGTTTGTTCAGTTAAGATGTGAAAATGAAAGGGAGAAGTTGATTGGCTGCCATGCACAGCTGCTCCAGATTCTGTCTGCTCCAGTTTTGATAAATACCCCGCACCCCACATTGTATTTAATGCAATACAGCATTCCAGCCACTAGATGGAGCTAAAAAGCATAACAAAGAAATACATTTTTCCTATGAACCTCAGTGCAACCTAGTGGCCAAAGTGCAGTATTACATTACATTACATTATACACACACACATATATATATATATATATATATATATATATATATATATACACACACACACACACACACACACACACACACACACCTTAAGGTGGGGAAGAGGCAGAGCGGGAGGGGGGCCAAGTTGCTGCACTATGGGCCTCTGGGTTGTACTTGCCTACCTGGGCTAAAAGTTGCCAGTCAGCCCCTGCTTTACATTGTGGAGATCTGAGAGCAACAGTGGTTGAGTAGTTTAGCAAAAGAAACTGGGCAGGAATGACACCACTCAGCCCAAGCAAATGCTGTGTGTTGTCAGCCCACAATAGGACTTAGGAGCTGAGTGCATTTTTGGCACATCAAAAGGTATGCAAGGGATGGCTACCTGTGCATTTTTTAAAATGTTGCCTGGAAATATGTTTTAACTGTAACATCACCCAAGAGAACTGGTGGTAAGGTGTCCATAGAACCCTTATTAGTAGGGGTGCCTTTTTAAATATAATATATATATATA
>NW_017306274.1:854148-860407 GCF_000935625.1 Nanorana parkeri
CTGTGTTCTTTGCTACTGTGTAATTTGCTTATCTTTACGGCAGTGAAGAGACAAAAGAAATTAAATTTGAGCAATAAACAAACAAAAATCAACCAAAATAGCACAACGACCCGATTTTGGCTGCCCCTTCCTACCACGCTGCCGCCACGGGCAAAGGCTCATAAATGGCTGCGCGTAGACACAGATCATTACAAGAACAATATAGAGAGATTACACATAAAAATACAGCCGTGCCAGCAGTTCCACCTGTGCCTCCGCTCCAGTCCATGTTTACAGAAAATAAAAAGCACTTTAATCAAACCCGGAGCACAAGACAAACTGTTGTTCTGCGCCGCTTAAAAAAATTCATCTTTTTCTTTTTTTTGGTCTTTAAAGAAATTTCTGTGATTTCAATCAGAGGTGGATTCGAGGCCTCTGCTCTGACTCTGAATTATTATCATTGAGGGTCGTTCTTCCATAATGCCTTGACATTAATCACAGCGTAGACAACTATTTTATGCAGTTTGCAGCAATATTTTTAAAAGATCAAATCAAGTTATTTCTTTAGTGAAAACATTGTTTATTACAGAAAAGAAGGAAGCTTCTCATAATTCCCTATGGCAGGGAAGCTGGTAGTCTAGTGGCATGGGCACAAGGCATACAGGCAAGCACAACTGTGGGTAGTTGAGGGCATAGGTTCTGTTAATGGAGGTTTTTCTATTAATGTTTTCTTTATTTGTTGAATTCAATGGACCTATGTTTTTTTTTTTTTAACCTAACAAGGTGATCTTGGTAAAGTAAAAAAAATAATTTGGTCATAAGACTAACTCATTGGTGGCCATTGTTAGGCTCCTTTTGAAAATCCAATGGGCCTGGCTATTGTTTTGCCCAATGGCTTTAATATGGTTGAATAGATTATATTTGCCTGCGTTAGAGGTCATTAGAAGCCAGTCAGTTGACATCCTGTCAATGGGCTGACCTTTCACACTGTACACTCAGATGCTGGGCAAGGGTGTGTGTTGTCCAGCAGTTGACTGGACAGCAGCTATTAGACTTCAGATAACTTTTGACCCCTGGACCACCAGAAAAAGGGGCAAATATAATCTTTTGTAAATAGACCTGACCATTTAAAGTGACACTAAACTCAGGAGTTAAATCTTAAAAATACATTCAAGAACCTTAACTATGAACAACAATGTATCTTATTTGTGTATCACTCTGCTGTAGATCCTCCAATCATCTCTGAATTGGTGCTGACACTGTCCTTCCTTCTGGAGTAGGGCTACTTTTCTTCCCCGTGGTCCCTGTGTGTGTTGTACAGTAGTCACCGCTCCAAGCTCGCTCCCATGATGGACTACAATCTCACCTTTGGTTTACTCATTTGTATTGAGATTTGTATTGAGATTGTAGTCCATCATGAGAGCAAGCTTGGAGCAGTGGATACTACTGTCCTAGCCAGTCACTGAGCACTATACTTGGAATGCTGGGCTAACTGTTGGGGGCCCTCTACTCGTGCACATGCCTACCCCTAGGGACCATGGGAGTAGCTAATCTGTCCATTTTCCCTGGGAACTTAGCCCCCATACTAGGCCAAAAATGGGTCTCTGTTCCTGCCTGTGACTTCCCACACTGCAAGCACGCCACAGTGGTGAGGGGACTATATACAGTATATCCTCCCAGCATTAAAGATGGCCATCCAAATCTCTAGAGAACATGGTGCCAACATTGGATACAGGCTCTCTCAAGATGGCACCCAAAGCCCATGGCAGGAGACACTTTGGTCTTGTGCCAGGCTCCCTCTAGCACCAGTAGTAAATGGCAGCCATGTGACTTCTATGTATACTACCTCCTGCCAGGCAGGGACATGACTAAGGGATCTTCAGATTGCTGCATTACTTCCTACACTGTCAACCTGACAGAGCAAAAGCTTTATTTTTCAGGTGCAGAAGCAGCCACCAGCCCATGCCGCCTACAAGGTGATTGTCTCTTCTACATTCAGGCATAGAGGTCACAAGAAGAGATAACTTATTACAACAATTGGAGTCAAAATAATCAATGTCTGTGTCCCACTAGGGGGATCTTCTCTCACTTCCTGTCCCAATGACAACCATCACACGGGGCCTGAAAGTTGGAAGAAATGTACTCAATGGGCACACAGACAGCAAAAAATAGAGTCTATGCTTCCATTCTATCCAGAATAAAAAGGTTTTCACTTGGAGAGTCGCTTTAAAGTAAAATATTCCTTTTTATCCTGGCACCAAATCATAAAGAAACTTCTTCTAAACTAATAACAAGGCCTTTAACTTTGGGTTCCACCACCCTTCGCTGCTATGCTAAATGCAGAATCTTTGCAATCAACAGACTATTATGTTTTTTTACATCGCAGGAGCTTAGCCTCCACATGCTCCTCCGAATCCGCACTGATGTGAATGGTTCCATTAACCCTGAAAGGCACCGAGCGGTGTGCTGGAACCATGCACAGTAAATAAAATATTGTTTTTTTTCTTCCAAATGCTTCTTTTTTTTTTCATTTGACCTCACAAACAGAATTCATCTATCATGTCCAAGAAAAACATAGCCAATAATGACATAGGTGACAAGTTAATAACGCCAAGATTCTTTATTGAAAGTGAAAAGTCCTTGTGCTGAAAGCATTCTTGTTGTCTCACCTAAAGCAGACTTCGGGACTTGTCGTACGGTGTAATGAAAGTCATTGAAGGTTAGGAGGAATGTGTCTTTTGACATTGTTTCCCTCTGTTTCCTGATTGTATACAATTTTCCAAGTCATCATTGGCCCTGTGCAACAGTAAGGTGGGGTTTGAGGACCTCAGCTATGAGGAGCAATGATATACTGTAGATTACACCTATTCACCTTAAGGAAGAGGGGCTTAAGATGGGGCTTAAGATGGGATATAATCACAATATGCAAATATATCAAAGGTGACTATAATAATTTGAATACTCTGTTTACTCCAAGGTCCCTGGCCACGGTTTGAGGTTGGAAGAAGGGAGGTTTAACTTTAGATTGTGGAAGGGGTTCTTTACTGTTATGCTGAAAATATGGAATTCACTTCCCCAGGTAGTGATAGTAGCCAAGAGTGTTGATGAATTCAAAAAATACATGTCTATCCTTAGGGAGCATAATATACGGGAAGGGCCATCTCTAGCTTAATCGTTGCCTAAGGTGATGTCATTTTGGGAGGGCGGGGTGCTATCAGGGAATGGTCACGGGGGCGAGGGCAATTTGTGATTTGAAGGGGGGCAACAGTGGACACTGGACCATGCTGCCAGAGGCTCTGTCCGGTGTCCTTCCCAGCTCGCTGATGTCACTGGTTGGCAGGTGCTAGGTGGGACACAAGCCAGAGCGTTCCCACTCTTAGCAACGAGTAACCTTAGTGAGCCGGGTAGGACAAAGCGTCTCAGGTTGGTAAAAGCTCTTGGACCTGGGACGCTCTGGCAACCCCACCACTGCCATCACCACCCGGCTGCTCCCTAATGAGATGCCACTTGAGGAAACTATTCCAGACTGCCACATTATAGGGATAGCCCTATATATGGAGCTATGGGGATTCTTAGAGACTCAAAATCACAAATACATTAGATTGTACTGGAGGAACCTGTGTCCATTGTTTTACCTTATCAATTATTTAACTATATATAAAGAAGTAGAGTAATGAGAAGACCCAAAAGAACAAATACGAGAAAGTCAGATATGGCATGAATAAGAAAATGAATAAGATATAAATGGAGCAAATAAAGGAAAGAACAAGAGAAAGAGGGAAGCAGCCATAAAGATAGAAGAAAAGACATAGAAACAAGAGATGGGAAGAGGAAATAACGGAGAGAAAGGTTCAGAATTGGAGGGAGAGGAAATGGGAGGATTTTATGAAGCTTCTCCGAGCTCTGTTTGGAAAAATAAGCACCTCCAGATATTTCTATCTTTAGAAATGGACGACGGCAGCACGGGAAGTGGCAAAGTTCAAGAGAGCCTCTTCTCAACACAAACATTTAGTTAAGTGCGTGAAGTTAATGCTTGGCATCCGTAACAATCTCAGCTCGCGCAATGGCTCCCAGATGCCTCTTTAAAACAATATTGTGCAAACTGGCTGTCAGGAGGAATCTATTAAGAGAGGTGTTAAACTGCGCATCGCATTAAGTACATTTGGGATCTGAAAAACATTCTCCGATACTGTTAATGTAACAGAGACAAGGATGACACTTGTGCCCAGGTCTAGGGTGCTGAGGATTTCTCTCCACACCATAAAAAGTGCATTGGGATCTAGCGGTCCACCAGGTAGGTATTTATTACTGTTAGTGACCAGATTCATTCATAATTAGACACTAGAGGGTGGTAGGATGTGTTGGCGGGAGCCAACTACCCTTGTGCCTTTGTCTCTGTCCCTGAACATGAAAGGTCACGTTGGGTGTGGCTGAGGAGCAGATCGGGAGGAGATCTTCAATGCCCCCTTATTAGAGGGAAAATCTTCAACCTCTCCGAAACTTTCCTCATAAACCATTGAAAATTGTTTTTGAACATCGATCCTAAACCCTAATACTTAAACTGTAACCTAAGTCTAAAACCCGACACCCATACCATAAACTTATCACTCCTACTCCATTACCTTAAACTTAACATCCTAACCTGAAAGTAGTATTAAACTCTCAATAATGAAGCCAGATTTTTAAAAATATACATTACCCAGCAAAGTATTTTGGTACATTTTTGCTCAATCACTTACAGCCATCATGTGTTTAAATAGCTCCTACTCTCTCAGCTCAGTTTCACTGAACTTCAAGAAGGCCACAAGGGACAGAGAAGTCTCCAACAGCTGTCTATCTACCAGGTTGGAGAAGGAAAAAGAGGGAAGAGTAGGGAACAGGGAAGTGGCTTACTTTGAACTGCTGTGTTTGTGGAGACACACACAGCTTACTATCACAAACAATGGTAGCTCCATAGGACCCTGCATGGAAAGGAATGTGTATGACCTGACACCCCCCCCCCCCCCCCGCCGCCCACATGACTGAAAGAGATGCCTCATTATAGGGTCAGGCCTGCTCCACACCCATATTGTGTTAGGTCTTTTGGTTTAATGGGGTACTTGTGGTGCACTCTAACAGTGCTCTGGCCGGTGACCTGGTGGTGCACTGCCGAGCTCTGGCCAGCATCCCACCCAGCTCACTGACATCACTGGTTGTCAGGAGCCTAGTGGGACGCCGGCCAGAGCATCTCGCTCAGCTCCTGGCAATCAGTAATGTCACTGGTTGCCAAGAACCGGGCTGGATGCTGGCCAGAGCTTCCTACTCAGCTCCTGGCAACCAGTGACACCACTGGGGGTGGCTCTGCCCCAGGCTCATGTTAAGGGGATTGAATGGATTGAAACTGGAATTCTGCTTTAACGTCATAACATCAACATAGAGGAAAAGCAGGCACAGTCATCATCAGCCATCTGGGAATCTGGAATCCACTCAGGCTTCACACCAAACGTGTTGACTTTCTTACACGGACCCCTAAAATACGCACACAAAGCTTGACGTCTGCTCATATGTAATTGCAAACAAGCTAAAAATAGCACAGTGAGCACTCCAAGAAATATACAGTGCACATAAAAATCTGTGGGTATGATTACAACAACAACCCAGATGCAAATTAAACATAAACAGCAAAACCAATTACATTCTCAGTAGATTGCCATAGTTTATGGCGCTTGTGTTTTCTGTGTACAGCGTAATATAATAGAGATACATTTTTTTTTGTGTTAAGCGCTCAGATCCAAATCCCGGTTAGCGGCATTATCCGCCATAAGGAGCCATGTCATTTGCATACAACAAGCTCCTCAATGGAAAAAAGAGCAGTAACCTCATTAGCATGATGCTCCCTGACTCAGCTGCACTTACCATATAATTTACACTCATAATAACGTAAATACGGTTTAAATTGCCTCTGTTTGAGGCTGATCAAGCAGGAGACAAGCCACTGCAAATTGCCGATGGCCTCAGACCCAAAGAACTTGCTCGCAATTTTGCTAACTTAAAAAATGTTGACAAGAATTAAAAGCCGCAGTGAGCGAATTAGCCTGAGCCGAAATTCAGCTTCCTAGTTCCTTCAGGAAGCAGATATTCACCCCAGATCCCCCGCCAGGAACACAGATTCACCTCTGCTGGGGAAACTGATGCAGTGAGCAGGTAATGGGGAACAAAGGACCCCTAAATAGTTTGCTTCTTTATTGAAGAGTACATCACCTGTGGTCTCCCTATTCATGTTCCCTTATGCATGCATTTG
>NW_017306274.1:861613-864714 GCF_000935625.1 Nanorana parkeri
CAAGCCCCAGCATTATGTTTAGGGATACACCGATACCGTTTTTTTGGTATCGAGTACCGATATCTTTTTTCGGTACTCGCTGATACTGAATACCGATACTGGAAGTCCCATTAAGGAAGCCGGGCGGCGTGTAAAGACTCGCCACCTCGCTTCCTGATTAGCAGGGATGATAAAGCATGAAGCAGGCTCTCTGGCCAATCAGGAAGCCGGGCAGGGTGTAATGACTCGCTGCCCGATTTCCTGATGCTGGAAGTATTGGACTAGGCATCGGAGCATTTGGGCGCGTACAAGTACTCACCCAAATGCTCGGCATCTGCACCAATAACGATACTAGTATACCGATACAAGTATCGGTATCGGTGCATCCCTAATTATAATATTTACTTTTAACATGTTCCTGAACTGAAAAACAGCTTTTATTACTCCCCGTGGTCACCAGTCTTGTAAAAATCTTGCTGGGTGGTCCTTTTCTATTGACATATACACACTCCCAGAACAGCATTTCCCAAGAGCCCTCTGCCTTAACAGTGTGTATAGGGAGTCAGGGCAGCATTGTTTTACTTCGAATGAAATCAGTGTATGCCTGTGGAAAGGGACAGAGAAGGGTGTGGAATAGGTGGAGCTCCATAGTCCAGCAAGAAGAGCTGACGACACTGGTTGGGATTTCAATGCAGCTAATACACCATGTTTTCAGCACACAGGAAGTTAGAAGCTCACTGGATGTCAGGAAGAGTAATGGGTGTTTTCTGTTCCTGCAGCATTTTGAAGGGATAAAACATGGGGAACGTGTATGTACTCGAGAGGTGTGCTTTTCCCTGCCACATATTTTAAGGAGATATAAATAGGAGCATCTATACCTTGATGACAGTGTACGGGTGAGGTCGTGCACAGGCCCATCCCTTTTATGAGGTAGCCTGTGGCTGTTGCCTCAGGTGGCATCTCTTTGGGTCACATGGGGGGGGCGTCAGGCAGAGTGGCATGTTTTTTGTATAGTGGCTGCTCTGCTGCACAATGCCGCCCCTTTTATGACCAGAGCATCCTAGGTTGCTTAGAGTTGGGCGGGGACAAGTGTAAGCACCAGGGCCCTACTTATCTCCATGCCCAGCTCTTAGCAACCTAAGGCACTCTGGCTGGTGTTCCGCCCAGCTCCGAGCAACCAGTGACGTCCCTGATTGCCAGCAACTGGGTGGGACGCCAGCCAGAGCACCACAGTTCTGCAGAGAGTGGTATTACTGTCATGCACAATGCCCCAAACGCTCCTCCTCAGGTGGCAAAAGGTCCAGGAACACCACTGGTTGTGCACCACATCACCATTATAATAGAATTAGCCTACTGGCCCATGATGAACCGGGGCCCGTTTTCTACAACAGAGTCCCATATTTGGACCTTTCTACTAGTTCACATATAATTGACAGTCCACAGTGGACAATCCAATGTAGAAAGTGGACTGCAGAATTACCCGAATTTTAATTTAAGAAAATGGATTGTATAGCTGAGTGAGCCTCTTGGTGTAAAGGATTGATTGCAGACATTGCATGAGATATCTGAAAACATTGGAGGTCTGTGCACCATTTTCAGTTCCTGGTGACCTTTTTTAGGCTCTTCCAGGCTTCCCCCTGTACAGACAATCAAGCAGGGCTGACTGACCACAAACATGCCCAATATAAAGGCATTGCAAGGTCACATTAGGCCCCAATTTCTAAATGAACCGTCACCGGACACTCCCTTTCTAATGCCGCTCAGTATTGTCATCAGTTATAATCACAGTGCTCTGGGAACTGTTGTGCTATAACATTATCATCGCCATTCATCAAAGTCACAGAAGATAATTGCTAATTCCTACAGCTAGTGTTCAATTATTCTTCTCACATGTCCCAAAGCATAATATAGGTATACAAAAAAAGACATAGGGCAGTTGCCAATATCTGGGACCTGCCATGCACACTGCAGGAGGGGCTCCAGCAGAATCAAAGTGAGGGTCTGTTAGTGACTGAGAGTCAGAATTAAGGAGATACAGGGACAGAGTTAGAAAATGAAGGTTTAGTTTGTTGCTTGCCCTGTGTTTGTTATCACAAGCATGTGACATGAAGAAACTTAACTGATACTTTTTTTTAACAAAAGCATTATGTTGTCAGGATTTAGAAGCTTCTAACAGCAGGGTCCTGTATAATTGCATTGCACGAGCACAGTGGGCCCCATTTACTTAATCAGTTGTCACCGAATATTTCCTTTTCATTGCTTCTTAATTACGTCTTCAGTTACAATCACGGTGCATTAGGTCCTGCTGTCTTATAAGATGATCAACATTCATCAAAATCACAAACAATAATCACCTATGGCTACTGTTAGCGGTCAATTATACTTCTCATCTTTCCTACGGCATGCTAGAAGTGCACAGGGTAGATTCCAGTTTCTGGTGTTGTCATACAAACAGTTGTCACCGAATATTTCCTTTTCATTGCTTCTTAATTACGTCTTCAGTTACAATCACGGTGCATTAGGTCCTGCTGTCTTATAAGATGATCAACATTCATCAAAATCACAAACAATAATCACCTATGGCTACTGTTAGCGGTCAATTATACTTCTCATCTTTCCTACGGCATGCTAGAAGTGCACAGGGTAGATTCCAGTTTCTGGTGTTGTCATACACACAGGAAAGTGGGGGGGGGGGGACATCATTCATCAAAATCACAAATATTAATTGCCTATGGCTACTGTGGTCAATGATACTTCTCACTTCTCCTTCGGAATACTGCAAGTGCAGGGAGTAGTTTCCAGTTTCTGGTACTTGTCATACACACAGGCAAGTGGGGGACCAGCAGAATCAGCATGAGGGTCTGTCAGAGAAGAAGGGTCGGAGTTAGGGAGAGAGGTTGGATGTTTCAGGGACAGAGTTAGTAAGTTAAAGGAGAACTATGGGGTCAGTGTTTTTCCCCATAGTTCTCCTTGGGGTAACGGGAGGACACCAACTAGCGTCCTCCCGTTACCCTAAGCTCAGTTTACCGCGAGCTACAGCTCGCGGTATACTGAGATGCCGCACCTGGAGCAGATCCCGACTTAGATGACGGGATCCGCCCAGCTGCGTGAGTGACAGCTAG